>NC_064416.1:24880000-25180000 GCF_023375975.1 Astyanax mexicanus | reverse complement strand
GCTCCTCTGGCCGGAACCAATCAAACTCAAGCTATTACTCTAAAAGCTCTTCAGACTGCAGACCCAGGAACAACAGAGGCTGAAACACTGGCTTATATAACACCAATATCTCATCCAGACAGGACACTGCGGCGTGACATCACTAGGAAGGAGACAGCGAAAATCCTTAAATGTGCTAGACAAGTGCATTTACTTTATTCCCTTTTTAAACTTTTATTTTAATATTTATTACATGATGATTTTTAAATAACAGTTTTAAGTTTGTTACAAAATCAGGGGGTAGATTTATACAGGTGAAAGAAAAACATCTTAGATGCCTAGTACTTTCTTAATTTTATATATAGAAAAAAGATTAACTATTCACTGCACAGCTTTAACTGATTAATAAAAAAATTTAAATGTGGTTCATGATAATGTGGAAACCTCTTAAAAATATTTTAAAAAGGGAAATTCAATTGAAAAGTCAATAGAAAAGTCCAAACAAAAAGTATATGTCTAGTTCATGAGTTTTTAAACTGCAGAATGCCAGAATCCTCATAAAAACTGCTTTTTTGCGTTTTAAGAAGAAATTTCTTCTTAAGGACAGTTGGTGAACGAGGACCGTTCTTTCAAATATCTTGATGTTTATTAAAATAGTAAATTTTTCTTAGGAAAGCTTTTGTGAATTCAGCCCCTTCTGTAATCTAATCCAGCTGTGTCTGCTAAAATGAGCCCAAGGCTAAAACTGAATGTTGGATTGGTGCCATCTCTTGATGTATAGCTTATGGTTATGTAATATGACTTTGATGTGTTGACAGGAATGTATGGGATGTTTTACTGTGATGTTATTTCTTAACAGCTTGGGACATGATGTGCTGGTCTGAGTTGTTATTCTATGTAACTGACGGTAACATAGAATAACATAAGGATATAATGCAAAGCGCTGCTGAAGGTGGAGGAAAGAGATATACAAAAGCAAAACATAAAAAAGGACAGATCACTCTTCCTCTCTGTGGTGATGAGAGTTGCTGTGAAGCCTTGGGGTTGACCAGATGATGTTCAGAATCCTCCCTGTTTCCTGACCACCTGTGTGATCTATGTGTGTGTGTTTGTGTGTGTGTGTGTGTGGTTGAGAGAGAAAGAGAGAGTGTGTGTTTGAATCCTTAAAGTGATTTAGCTGTGCTGAAATCCTTCCAGATCTTCCCTTTTGGCACCCTTTAGTTGACGGATCTGCCAGAACACCTCCCCCTCCTCCATCAAACACAAAATGAAAAAACTTCTCTGGCCACAGCGGCTCCCTGGCAGCCGTCTCTCTCTCTCTGGCAGCGTTCTAGATATCTAGCTCACGCTGCTGCAACATTGTACTTGCAATATCCTCTAAGTGTCTCTTCTGAACTAAAGTTATGGCTTTAATTATATCACCTGCTATTCATCACTGGACGGTGGCGGAGCAGGACTGCAGTAAGAGGAATAAAAGGAACTGTGCTATAAACCAGAGCGATTAGAGCAGAAGGCTGTTGCTGCCCAGGCTTAGTTTCAGCCACCATTAATAGTTTCTCACAAACGCAATGACATCACTATTGCTACGTTCACATCACCAGAACAAAGTTGCTTAAATCAGGTGTTTTACCATAATTGTGATACATGGGTTTCTGTGATATCAAGGTTGAAGCCAGCAACAAACCATTTGATATTTTCTTGAATTCTCTGCACTTTTGTAACTCTGTTTTTAATGAGTTGCTGTTCACACAAAATCGCATTAAAATACGTATTAATTTACCAGAGCATAAAGAGTGAAAAACCTTAATAGGGCAAAATTGTATTTGGGATGACAGTCTGAACATTGCCTTTCATCATGTGTATGTGGTTCTAGATTGGATTTGTATCCAATTTGTAGGCAGATTAGTAGAATGAAAATGATCAAATTTAAGTGTCCTTTATGACTTTACACAAAATAGGGCTTTCATCATCATCCAGCAATGCTGGAATAACACAATGCATGAACGTATCAATCTGCCCATGTGTGCATTTCTGGGACAGAGTTATTTACATTACAGATAGATACAGGAACTGTATACAGAATCTGTCATGACAGACAAAATATCCCTCTCTTGGATTAGCTTCCGAAATAATTAGATACAAAAAGGTCTAATAAAACCAAAGAAAAACCAAGAAACGCACCTTAACATCATGAAAAGTACAGTACATACCATTGATATAAACTAGATATAAACTAGGTCATTCAGAGTGCATTTTGATATGAAACCAAACCCACCAGTGAACATTTTGAGCTGGAGTTTGTGATGTAGAATAATGGCAAAGCGTGTTTTTTGGGATCTGCTGGACCTTATATCACCCTGCATGTATCTCTCCTGTAAATGCATTTGGGATAGAATCATTTTGAGAATATATATACAAAATACATAAAAATGATTTTTATTTTTTTTTGTTTTAGTCTCCCAAACTTGATCCATTAGTAGTCATGATTAGTTTATTAGCACCACAAATATCTACTATTACTAACCTTTTTTATCTATTTCTTGCAGTCATAATCCTGCCTTACATTTACATATTTAACTACAGAGCTTTTATATCTTAACTCTTAATAGATTATTAAAATCATTTAAACACACACAGGTGATTTCTGGTTAATTACATTTAATATTTTAAGGATTTTAAGCAATGTATAGCTACATAATACATGTATGAAGGGTGTAAGTGTATTGACATGTATATGTATGATGTATAAGACGTATTGTTTGGAACAGCCCTCTATCTATTACATCCAAATACATTGTGCGAATACATTCATACATATAGGAAGCGATCACATGCATTGAAAGCAACCATATGTAACATTTTCCCTTTTAACATAGATTAAATCGAGTAATAGTTGTCTCTGTTGTTGCAGCTCAGGGCATGGGACACCAGCACTATTAAACTTTGGTGGAGCTGAATGAGAGATTTAGTAAAAAAAAGTGAACTAGAGCAGTTTAACACAGGCTCAAAGCTTGATTTCTATTAAAGATAGAGCTCCAGGGGGGTGAAATAAAACATAAAAAAACCTTTTAAAAGATATGAGGAATATACTATTCTGCTAATGACCTTTACTCTACATTGTACTCATTTCCTGTTTACTTGCTAACTTGGTCTGGAATTCTGTTTTAAAAGCCGTTTTCTGTAGTAAAAACCCTGAATGAGTTGCTTTAAATAGGTTGATAAAGACATAAACTTAATGAGGTTTCTCAGCCACTCTGCACGTGTTCAGCTGTGCACGAGTAACCAAGCTACTTATCTGAGAGATCTGGAGTGGCCAGGCCTGTAAGCTGGGATATGAGAAGATTAATCAGTAATGGGAATAGCACTAAATGACAGGACATTAGTGAATTACTCAATACCACACAGCAGGCAAACACAATGTTAAAATGCTGCAGTGTGTTACACTGTACCTCGCCACCATTCTTTCCATTAATCCACAGAGATGATTAAATACCTTTTATGGGAAATATCTGTCTGATATCAGCTAGTGTCTCCAAACACTATCTTTATCAGTGTTTATTACTCCTACTCACTATTTGTGTAGTGATAATACTAATCGGTCACGCTGATCACATAATGACTGACTGCGTGATGAAACAACACTGAATGGTAATGTTTTTTTAAACACTTGCAAATAACGTTACTCACCTGTATTACTTTCATTTGGCAAGTAGCTCAAATGGATTAAAAGTATTAACTAAGAATTTGGAAACCAGCCAAACACTGAACAGGTCTTATGTGCTCTGTCTTAGCTCAATACAATGTGTAACAACCTCAATTACATTTTTTAATTTTCCTTTTTTTATCATTAACAGAGTTTTCCACAGAATGGTAAGAGCAGATGTGTGAACGTTTGGGAGGATGTGTTAAATTTAGCCTCTTCAACCACGGACGCAGCTCTTCTTTACTGGAAGGCAGTGGATTTATTTAGCTCTTTTTGTGTATTGGGTGTAGATTGCTGTAAATAAGACTAAATAGCCTGTATATAAGAATGCATATAAAGTAAAACATATTTTAAATCTTTACTCACTACAATTATAAAAATGTTACGGATCATTAAAAAAAAAAAATCCTTTATCATTAAAGCCAGAGAGGTAGATGCTCTGCACTGTCACTGGGTTTAATGAAGAAGCTTAATCATTAAGAGAATCAAGTGATCAAGCTGTATTATAGGAAGACTCCCATTCTGCCTTTTGCTCTGCTGCCAGTCTGCAATATGATTTTCAAACCATTAACTGCTTTCTTTAATAACTACATAACACAACACTGTACTTTTACTTTCAGTACCTGAGTCGAACATTTTAGAATAAATTACTTGCAATACGTAAGTACAAAACATGTTGTACTTCCACTAAAGTGTGGAACTCAAGTCTGGGTTTCTAGTACTTTATACATGTCTGCCTCTACCTAAAGGTATGTCTTTTTTACTGACCATTGCATTTTTTTTATTTACTTACTTATAAGTTGTACAAAGTGACTTTTATCAAGCACTTAATCTTTTTTTTTTTTTAACTGTGATTAGGTTCTGGCCTCCAGTGCAAGGAGTCTTGGATTAGAGCCATTGTTTACATTTAGCTGTCTTGTCTTTTTTTTTTTTTTTTTGTGATCCTCTTAATTAGCGGACTTATTTAATTATTGTTCTTAGATTCTTCTTTTGTTTTTTCATTGGTAATTTGTTTTTTTTTCCAGTATATTGGCTGTAGTCTTTTCTTAAAGAACTGGTCAATTACCTTCGGAAGGCTTCTTCTCTCCTTGCCCTTTTTTAAAAGTTGTAATGTGTTGCAATAATGTGCACTTTTCTTCTAAAGCCTAGTACCTGTGTTTGTTTGTGTGCTTGTGCTATTTCAGGTTCCTATAGGTAGGCATGATACGGGTTATAGCAGTGCCAGACTTGCTAACATATGGTATTAAATGACCTGAACAGGGCTGTGCATGTAAGACATCCCAGAAATACTGAAGAACTAAAACACATTTTCAGGAAAGAATGGTCCAGTGCTCAACTCTTTTTTCGAAAGGTAATTAAACTTAAGTGTTCACTTACTTTTTCTTGCCTGCTCTGTGGCTGTAATTAAGCCTCAGTGTACTCAGCAAAAGAAATTAACAGAACAACTGTTTATGTGTTGTTATCAATTGTAAATCAATTGTGAAAATGGTGAGTTGTGTCTTTCATTGTGACATATGTTAAATGATTATCAGACCACATTTTATCATTTTATCATTTTTGCATAATTTTATTTACCGTTTATAAGCACAGTCTGCATAATTACAGAACACTGATGAAGTTTGCAAAGGAATGAAAAAGCTTCTCCCTTTTTAAAGAAGTATAGCATAACTACATTACAATACACAGAGAGCAATCTGTAGAATGATTTGAAATCACCCCATAGAACTGTACACACATATCCTTTCACGGCCTGGGGAGTTGGGACAGGTTCATGTCTGACATTATAGGATATGACTTATACATTATGCTTCATTACATTCACCCAACTCTAGCTGGTTGTAGATACCAAAACACTGACAGAATTAATATTACTGTTTAAAGAGATTTAAATATGTGGAATTAATACTTAGATATTACACTGGTGATTATAAAGAAAATTGATTTCAATTCTTTCAAAGAGCGCAACTTTCTTATTAAGAAAAAACACATCTTCCATTCAAGGAAAGAGAAAGTTCTTTATAGACCGACCAGTACTTTCTTTAGGGACCGGTACAAAGAGTGACCTTCACAGTAATGTTAGCAGAATTAATACACTGTCTCAGCACTTGCAAGTAAATATTATAACAAGATACTCAAAAATATAGTATAGCTTAGATTGTAAAAAAAAAAGTGAAATATTTATCACAGTTTAGTACATACATACCAGGTTTAAAAAAAAATAATCACAGAGAAGTAGTGTCCAGTTTTAACTGTTATTACAAGGTAATACACACTGAAACATTCTACAAAATGATCTTGCAGTCTAAAAAGTAAAAATATACAAGCTGGTATATAAAAAAATGATTTCAAAAGGGAAAGATTGTCATTAAGTGACACGACATTTAATTTGACAGTTACCACTGTATGCACAATTTGGATGAGCCAGTAAAGCTAATAGAACTAGCTGTTACGACTCAGTGTTTTTCTCATGTAATAACAAATCACACTCAGACGCAGATGGCCCAGTCCCACAGGATATCTGTTTTTCACTCTATTGCTCTATTGACCTACTGCCACAGAAAGAAAATAAACAGCTAATGGTTGTTCAAGTAGAGAAAAAGAAGAGGTAAAGCCACAATATTAAGGATTGTAAAACTTCACATAAAAAGTTGGATGAGTGTAAAAATATCCCACAACACTAGAAATCGTTAAATCTACAGTGCCAACAGAGTTTGATCTGTTGTACCGCTTTTTAGCTTGAGGTCCATGTATCTGAACCTCATTCATTCACATTTCCTACCATTGGCTGTAAATATAACAGAACGGAGTATTGCCTACTGCAATAAAAATGCCACACGTGGCACTTCAGGGTCGAGTACTTTTCCACCACAGACTGGTGCAGCTTAGCTTCTAGTTAGAGTTAGTGCAGTATAATATGATATGTTTGTCTATCTGCGCAGCCAAGTATTTATACTGGCTTTATATTTTTTCATGTTGTTTTGCTGACATTATTATAATCTATCTTTTGTCTGCCCTAAAGCTTTTACAACCAGGCAGGTGTGAATGAAAAAAATTGGAGCTCAAAATGGTTAACACTGAGAAGCAAGGCATGGCACACTATTCAATACATCGGGCCTGATGCAGAGTGAAGGTAAGTGGCACTGGTTTTGGTCCATGCAGCACCTTGTAGCCATTACAGTAGCAAAGCACCCCTCTTTCTAGTGAAAGCCAGGTCATTGGTCTCCACTTTGCTCCTTTCAGCTTAAGACTTAAGAGCAGCAGCTGTCCCTCTGTTCTGTGTCCCTAGAGCATTAATTCAAATGCCCAGCTCCTTCTTCAGCTCAAAGTACGAGTCAAACCTGGCCATGGCATAGTCCTGGAGGGCGGGACATTAGAAGAAAAAGAAAATGGAATGGGGTGGGTGGAGAATGAGAGAGACACAACAAAATGTCAGGAGATCAGAAGTGATGTGGAAATTTAAACACACTGATGTAACACTGATGTCAAGCTGTCGTAACCTGCAATATCCTCATTTGATAAATCTTATTTTGCCACAAAAAAAATACTGCTGACATAAAAAGTCCCCTTGAACCAGTAAATATTTGCGAAAGCCTGACACACTGCATAATTCTACTGTCATGATACCCTGAACAGGCAAATATTTGGTTTCGGTTGTCAGGCAGCAGAAACACTGCACCGGCCCTGTGTACACTTTGACTTGTTCCATTAATGAAGATATAAATGGTGTGCTCCTTTCTTTATGCACTAAGCAAAACTCTGTAACTGTACCTTCTGTAAGCAGAAATAAACTGAAGGCTGTTAGAAGCTTTACATAAATGCAAACATATGGAAGAGGCTCACCAGATAGCCAAACTCGATGGTGGATATTCGCGCCTGGATTATGGACCACAGACCCCAGAAGAAGTGGGAGGCAAGGGCAAACCTAGTTCAAAAGCAAAAAAAAAAAAGTTTATTTAAATTTTTGGGGAGGACACGTGAATGCCGAGAAACGAATGCCTGTTTTAGGAGATGAACGTCACACTTGGACAGCTTCCAAGGAATTATTTCTCAACCCCTGGTAGCCCTGGAGGCCTAGAGAGGGCAGATCATTACTGTTCTGATTTACAGTGCTCTGAGAAAAAAGCACTTTTCATCTACAAACATGAATATATACATATAGCATAACTGACAGCATAATTAGAACAAAACAATAAAGCATAGTTACCTGTTAACTTCCACCAACATGTCCTCTCTGAGTTTCAGCTGATCTTCCTCACCCAGGTTCGCTATTCCTGGGTCATACTCCAACAAGTAGCTTTTGAAGAAATGCATCTGTAGGGAATACAATTCAAAGAACTAGTTATAGAGTTTCTGGGGATCACATCCACAAACTAAATCAACATGCTGGGGTCCTTTATATTCTCATACCTGCTGAGCTTTGGTGGGGTAATTCTTGGTGGTTGTTTTGAAGTATGGAGACACGTCGCAGGTGTAGTCATAGGTCCACTCACAGAAGAAGTTTCCGATGTCAAATCCTCTGCAAATCAAGGAGAAATACTTTCATAAGGCACACAGCACACAATGCCCAGAACACAATGTTACAGATTACAGTTTGTATTTTCTAGCTTGTGCTTATGTAAGGCTTTTTAATCACAATACACAATTTGCACTCTTTGGCCAAAGTCTACACATTGTACTTTTTGACTTTCAGAAAAATTCTCCCACTTTGGAAAAGACAAGTATAGACATGGCCCGAAAAACTGCTAATCATCTGGCAGATCTTCTGAGCTCTCAGAGAACTTTCACAGCTGCTGTGGAAACCATACAAAAGACTCCCTGGATTGAGTGATACAGTGAAACTCGACATGACAGCTTTCCTGCATGATTTCAAAGACCAAGAATGCAGTTAGACAGGACATAAATCATGCCTACACACGGATGGCTTTCCTGAAGCTTAGGACAAAATGTTCCCATTTACGGGACTCCCTTCTGTGATTAAAAAAACCCCAGAATCACCACTTCAGTGGTCCCTTTTCTAGAAGCCACAGAGCGACACATTTTTTTGTTTGTGTGTCCGAGGATGCTGGGTGAAATCCGATCCATCTTGTGTTGGAACACGTGTGGGAATGTTAAGGGCCTTGACAAAAGTGTTTTGACTGACCAATGGGATGGCTGCCAGAGACTTCAATGTCTGCAAGTCACTTCCAAGAAATGAGGCACCCCAAGCATTCCAGACTTATCAGACGCAGCGCTCTGGAATAATACCGAGGGCAGACATTGAAATAACCACCACCTCTGACTTGGACCCAAGTATATAACAATCAGAAGCTCAAAAATGAACCAGCATATCAAGCCATTTTTAATACATAGAATGTGCACGGTGTGTGTGTGCTGAGAGAAGCACTCTACATTGTCTCTAATATTAGCCCATGAAAAGTCAGGCAAATGAAGTGGACGGCCTTAAAAGGTCTGCCCACGCACTTCAGAGGACAAAGTAGATTGTCCTCCTGGTGGGGTCGGGGTTTGACTAGCTTAAAGTGCTTGGCACAAACCTCTTAGTACTATCAGTTCTGTCCTTGCAGATCTCTAAAGACAACCAAGCTGTGCAAAGTCACACTGAGAAACCAAGGCAATTCACCCAAGACACAGTTCTCTAATATAAGATCACTATCATTATCTATTTCTCATTTGTACCCTAACTCATTGTTTTCAAGGGGAAGTGGTCCTCCAAAAAATGGGCTGCTGGACATACATTTAAATAGACCCACACAGTTCAATTTAGGGCAGCATATCTCTTTGTTTTGTCCATCCCTAATTCGTCTGTGATACTAAGCTGAAGCTGAAGTTAGATATCCTCTAGCTTCTTACAAAATTTGTATATGCCTCCTTAAATCATGCAGCTTTTTCAAATGACAGAATTTAACTTAGAATAGGATTTGAGCTGGCTAGCTACAAATACCTCTAAAATATCTCCCTTTTTTCTTCCATGTAGTATAAAACTTCATCCTACCCATCCATTCCAACAATACCTGTGACATCCAACCCCTTGGTGCCCCTTGGTGCCCCTTGGTGCCCCCTGGTTTCCCCATTCATTCCCCAATCCCAATCATTACAGTGGTCTTTTAGCAGAACATGGTATATCAGTATCCAATCAGTACAATTTAAATAAATAGTATCATAAAAGAAAATGTGGAGTGTTCTCTTCCTTTCCATATATATATATATATATATATATATATATATATATATATATATATATATATATATATATATATATATATATATATCACCACAAAACTTTAATACCTGTAGTTGTAGCTGCTGTACTCAAAGTCAATCAACATGAGTTTCTGCTTGTCCATGTTCTCCCGGCCACTCAAAAGCAAGATGTTTCCTGTGTACAGTTGAATTAATGATACATTTAATACAACCCATAAAGCAAATATTGTGGCTAAAAGTGGCAGTTTAAGCAAATAGGCTGATCGACCAATACACGTCTAGTATCTCAAGATAGTTTCTTTAGTTTTTGTACATTTATACAGTAAGAATAACACTTTGCACAACAAACATGGTTAAAAATTAGCTTTAGCCAATCCTGAGGTTTAAAATCTAAATTTGTAGGTAAGTAGAAATGGAAAATGCTTTAGCTCTACCTTCTTGTAAGTCATTGTGGCAGAAAACAACAGGAGATTGTGTGGATTCCAGTAGACACCTACACACAAACAATCAATTATTTAGCTTCTCATGCTTTAAATAATGTCTACATTCTATAGCTTTTATTTTCTGTTAATCTGATATCTTGTTCTCAAATTCTAGAGCTGTTATGACAAAATGTCCCATTAAAGAGGAAATACCAGGAACTACTTTGAGAAAGGATGAGACAGTAAATGCCTTTGAATGTTAAAGAATGTATTTGTTTGAAGTGACTGTTTAGAATGTATCTGGAATGTGTAAGTGCACTCTCTACATTTCCTTCTTTGCTTTACCTGAGGCTCTCCATCTCCTGACGCAGATTGTAACTCATAAGCCGGGAGAACTTGTGCAGGTGTGTCTCTCTGGTGAAGGCCAGGCTCTGCACCTGACTCATGTATCTGCATATTTGGGAGGCACAATGAAATGGCCTTGAGCAACAGACAGTAGATTGCTTGGCTATAAACAGTAAACAAAACACTCTCTCAATCCGCTTGCAAATTCCCAGCCCTGTTCTTCGTTTATGTCTCATTCCGGCTTCAAATTGTCTGAGACTTTCTCTTTTTGGTTCTTCCATCTAGGCATGTCCTTTACTATCATCTAGAGCAGGGCTGTCCAATCTTATTCACAACAGCCAGACGGTGAGCAGGTTTTCATTCTAAACAACCAGCAGTACACCTGATTCCACTTGACGCACTTCTGCTTGGCTGGAATGAAAAACCTGCAGCCACACCGGCCCCTTCCAAGCAAGATTAAACACCCCTGATCTGGAGAAAATATAACTAAAATACTTGAGCCAAGAGCACATGGTCATAGCTAATATTTACCTACAGCTGCCTCTCTGGGCAATTACTCAAAGTTAAGGGACTTTCCAGTTCATCAGCACAATATTTACTATTAAAACCAGGATTGCATTCACTCACTTTTCCATGGTGCCAAACAGCCATTTGGGCTCTTTGTTGAAAGGCATTCTCATCCTGTGAAACTTGGCAATTTTCTCAGCAATCTCAGAAGATATGCTGGGAATTTTCAGCTCATCCGTATTAAGCTTCCGGCTCTGTGGACACAGAACAGGCAGGATTGAGAAGGATAAGATAATTATTTATTTAGTGAAATTATTTGTTAGTTCTGCATAACTAGGTAGCGACTCCCACTTAACCCCCCCCCCCCCCCCCAAAAAAAAAAAAAAAAAACATTTATAAGCAATATGTCTAAATTAGGATGTGGTATTAAATGCTGGGTGTAACTAAAGCAATGATTTCTATTTTAATAGGGCCAATATTAGTGATTTTGTAGATGCTGGCCTTGCACACATTATAGAGGGAACAGAAATGTATTAAAATTAAATTATAAAATTCTTAAAATTATCTTACTATAGATTGACCTGACTGACCAAATTCTGACATGTGTAATCCAAATCAACCCAACTTTGCACATTTAAAGAAAGTATCCCAAAAAAATGTGGTAGAGGTAAGTTTATTTATTGGCGCTGTAATGCAAAAATGTTGTCTCTATTTTTGCCGTTTGCATTTTTTAACTAAATTTAAATATGGCAGTGCTTTATCACAAACCTATGATCAATTGACCAATAGAAATGCTCCAAAACAGACTTTGAATAAAATATTTTCAAACTGTAGTTGAGAAGGTTTTTCTTCTTTCTGTAAAATAGATGTTTTGAAATACACATTTTTTTATTGGAGAATAATGATCTGTAGATATTATGCTTCACATAAATCAACTGTGACTATGATAAAATTACAGTTCATTTGTTAAAGCACTCGTTGGCAAATTGATGGATTTGTAGAATGAACACTGTTAAAGTGAAAAAAATTGCAAATCCTTTACAGAGGAAACATTTTACTGCACAAGTACTGCTTAATTTTTTTAACATAACATATAAAACAAACATGTGACATACAATTGTATGTATGTCAGCTAATTGTATACATTATGAATTTTTTCAGTTAGTTAAATTCAAAACTGGTGTGTCCAAATCTTGTGTGCACACTAGTATGTGCATTAATTAAAAAAGGAGGATGTAATAAGAATTTTGCACCTAAAATTCATTTGTCCAGTAAAATTACATAATCCCCACAATTAGATGCTATTTTTAGCCTCTGGTAAATGAAGGGCAAGTGTTAATGGATCAAAATGCCCACTGCAATTAATGAAACACCACTGCACATGAATAGCCCACCACACACCCTCACAGATGCACATGCAAACTAAAAATGGCCACCAATGAATGAACCCTTTTGAGTTCCATGCAAATATGAGAAAACAAACATGAAGGCAGTCATGCATGCTGTTTTAAACACACACACACACACTTGTTTTCCTATCATCATGAGGACATTTGTTCCTCACACTCACGCACATGCAGACACACACGCAAACAACCCCTTCTGTCTGATCGATCATCATGCCTTTACACTGTAAGACTCACTGGCACAAACTGCTCCAGTCTCCCCTGAGGGAAGATGCCATAGAGCTTAGGGCCCAGCTGCCTCTCGGCCAGGATGGCAAACATCACACTCTCCAGGATCATAGCTTCAGCTCCCTGCAGACACACAAACACACACACATGATTTAACACATGCTCTTTGGTCAAACAAAAGGTGCAGTCACCTTGCAGTCTTCTCACATTTAACCTTCAAAATCCCACCGCTAGGACGAGCCCCAGCAACTGGCGAATTGGAAGGTCAAGTGACTGGGGCTGACATTGGAGTACTGCTGGAAATCTGTTCAGACAGGACAGTGGGAGTGTTAGTAGGGGTCGTTAACACTGGTCTTCCTTAGGAAAGGGGGGTTAGTAGGACAGTGGGACGAACTCATCCACCCTCAGAGACAGTTTAGGCTAATGACTAATATGCTCAGGCTTAGTTATAACAAGCTTATTGGTTTCCTCTCAATGGAACCACAGTTCACTGAATATAGGAAATGTAGCAAGCTAATAAGCACAAATAAAAAATACAAACAAAACAAATAGACGTAAAACACTAGAACTCAACATACAAATTTAAATAGTTTGAAAAATATTTTCCAATCAATTATCTATTTGAGATAATATTGACAACATCATTACAGTACAATCCATTTTCCTATGTCTTCTGTGTTTGTTACAGTACAGTCTTCATCTAAAACCCCCTCAAATAAAATGAATTCATTCTCCAACGATTTTAAAGAAACGGCAGCTTTTCAAGCAGGACTAATGGTCACATGTGACAGCAGCACTACAGCAAGTTCAACTTAGCGAGAAAGCAACAGCTCCAAGAAACAAGTGGACGATTGTGAGCAGAAGAGCTGAGCTTGCCAAACCCCTCCAGTCTTTAATTGTAACTGCTTAACTGACAATGACATCAGGCTTTTTCAAAAGCGCCTCAGAATTGGATGTGGATGCCAAACACACTGAATTCACTAGTAGTTTGCCGCTTATAAGAAATGCAGTGTAATTAGATTTTTACAAATGTACAAAATGCAATGTATCACAAGAAGTGAGCAATGTATTTTTAGGATAAAAATGTAAAAAAACAATATATAAAAATAATTAAGAAAACTTTTACCCCAGTGATCCCTGTATGCCTATAGAGACATAATCAATATGATAGCATAGTGCTCTGTGTCTGTCCAATACAAATACTTATGGACCCGTATCATGTTTGCTGTCTCTGTGGTGGGAGACCACAGGCTGTGTTATGTAATGTATTTTGTTAGTGCTGATGTGGGAATTCTGACATGAAAATCTTCTAAGCTCCTAATCTCAATTAGAGTAATCATGCTGGCACACATTTCGTACATGTCATTCCCACAGACTGTGTCAGGAATGCGCCATTGATAATGCATTGACAGTTGAATAGATTCATCATGGATTTATTTTTTTTTTTTACATTTTTCTTTTAAAACAAAAGTCTTTTATTTTCTAAAAAAATTAAAAACAGAGTTTAAAAAAATACTAGAGTATATTTGCTATAAGTTGCTGGCAGAAGGGCTGGAAGGTAGTTGTTATAGTTAAAAATTACAACACAAATAATGGTTTTGAGAGACTGTTGGTTTTACATAAAGAGAATATGCTAGTATGACACAGATTAAATATGTTTTGCATGTAGACATGAATGCGTGTTCTTACAACCCAAATAAATGTGCTATTCACATTACATTATTCTTTCTATTGCTACCCTGATGAGTAAATCACAGTGTGAGTTATTCCCCCAGAACACCCTCTTAGTGGAGTTATGTATCATAACTAAGTTTTGGGAGTGATCCACGCCCTCACTCCTCCCACTTCCTTCCCTATTTAAACCGTCACTTCCTCTCTACCTGCTCATTGAACAAACCTCGCACCCACCTCCTCCCCATCTTCCTCCTTCTTTAATTTTATTCTCTTCTCATGTTACTCTTCATGAGAGGGGGGCTTCGGCTTCACGCTTTACAGCGAAGCTGCCCTGAACTCCACCCCAAATACTCTTGAGTTCGCTCCCCCTCTTTTATTCTTCTCTGCCCAGTCAAGGGCGTGGGTCAATACTAGCAAATATATGGTTAATACTGCCTGGCGTGAGAACTAGTTATTAGCTACATCACTAAAACATGATTGTGCAATCTTATTTATAAAGATGGTAATTGTTGAAATGTAAGTTATGTGAAGACTAAGATATTAGGTGAGTAAATCAGTTTCAGTGGAGCTGGATAAATAAATACAATTTGGTCAACATATACAATAAACACAAAATACAATACATTACATTTGTTTAAAGTGTTGCTTTTTGAATGTACTGTATATTGTGTTAGCTGTGTTGTAACTACATGGCTACAATACTGTTACAGTAACCCTACAATTTATACTCCCCATGTTTACTCAGCAATTTATTACACTTCAGTGACTTCATTACACTCTGCCTATAGGATGTACATCTCCTGGTTATACAGTATGTAAAGGCTGCAGAGGGAACTGGTCTATTAAAGTGATCCTCATCTCCTTGTCCCCTGTGTTTAGATTCATGTGATTTTTTCGCACTATGGCCTCCTCTTCTGCAGTGTGAGGAACAACATCCTGTCCTCGACAACAAAGCAAAACAGGAACATGAAGAGCTGAAGGAAGCTCCAGCCCCACAGCATGGAAGGAAGCAGCACTTCCTCTAAACGCAGGGCCTCAACCTTTCACACAAGGGGCTTGAATCGTCAGGAGAAATTAGTTGCGGAAAGCAATTGGAAGTACTGAGATATGAAACATTTAGGCCTAAATTAATGACAAACTGTGTCTTCCTCTATTGTTTTGCTGAGGGCTTTATGGACTTTGTAATTCTCTGCTCATTAACATTGTGTTTAGTTTAAGAGGGCATATACTTCACCCAACTTTCATAAACATTTTGCACAGGATGGCCTTAAAGCAGCTAATGAACAGTTTTTGTAGCTACTGAATAATGAATCTTAAGATTAATAACTAAATTATAAACCTAAATGTGCAGTTTAAATGGTTAAGTCCCATACTTGACTTACTTTTTTCGCAACAGAATAACTTGCATTACTTTCAAAGTTAAAAAAATAACAGGTGGTAGTTACTGAGTAATGTGTCTACAGATTTATAACGATGCTGATTCATAATGAGGCCTGCAGCCTACCACGTCATGGACTTTTAGGTGCATGTGAATTGCAATAGAGGATTGGCAAAAGATTTATCCTAATTTAGATACAAAAGACAAAAACTGTCTCAATGTTGTTCTAATGCTCATTTGTAAAGAATATAGAATGCAAAAGCTGGATAATTGTGAACAACTAAACATATTAAACATGTTGCATGTATGACATGCATCCAGTAACTACACTTATGGCTGACTTAAATAAACAAAAGGGACAACAGGAAGCTTTTCACGTGTAAATATTCTGCCGTTAGTAAGGTAGTTCCTATCCATTCTATCTATCTGTGAACCATTTGAGGCACAGACAGAAGGTTTAAAATGTGTCAGAGGTAAAGGGGTATCAAAATGTAAGATTGATGAATATGGACAAAATTACAAATCTATAAATTAAAGAAGATTTGAGCTGTGTTTAAAATGTGTCACTTATTAACTATATTTTAGCATTTAATAAAAGAGTACTGACTAGTGAACGACCAAACAAAAAACTCTGCTTTGTTTGCGCCACTCTGAGGACTCTTGAGGACTGACACAACACCACATCCATACCTCCTCCTCTGCTCCTGACCGGTCCGCACCTGCTCCAACTCCATCCTGCCAACTTCACAATCATTACCACCTGCACCTGTTAACTGGACTATGTGTTATTTCATGAACACATTTATATATGCTCCACAGTTTCCCCTCATTATTTTGTAAAGCACTGCAACAATTCTAATGTACTTGTTTTGCACTCTTCAGGTCTGAGGATCAAGCATTTACCTTTGATGACTACGCTTGCTTATGCCGTTGACTGTAATCTATAATCAGAAAGTTTGTAAAAACTCAGAGCATGTATTCGACTCTATTTGGCTCACATATGGCTCAATATGCCCATTATTTATGACATCATTCACTTTTCATATTTTTGTTTGGCTGCTCTCTTAGTGATATCTTTGTCGACAACAATTTATAAATATGTATAGCTGGTTCAGTAATGTTCACTATGTTGTGGGAATATTACAAAGGCCATGCATTAGGTATTATGTAATATTAGAAATTCTGAGCTTTGATCAAAGCATAGCCTGTCTAAGCACATGGTCCAACTCCAAATGGTGACAGGTCCACGTAGCCATTAAGAGATATTCCTCCAATAAGCTGTGGAATATCGACCAATTAACTTCAGCTATTAAGAGGGACTGTAGTTTAACTCATTGTACCTTGGGAATCATACAGTAGAATTATCAACTTAATGTAACTAGTAACATAAATTATTCAGTAACCTTTATAAAACTTTATCTATAGCAGGCTTGTAGTTATGTGACAAATGTGAGGAACTTGATAGATGCCCTTTATGAGGTAAGGTTCACCCTGACCTGTTCAAATATTGTTTTATTTTCAAGCTATAATAATCTGGTGTCTTTAATTTGACAGCCCTGGATAAGGGTGGCGAAGAACTTCACTCAAAATTCTGCATCACCACAACTTGAGGGTGGGCTTAGGATAGGACCCATTCCTTTGTGTTCATTACCCTCTTCATCCTCAGGTATTACTTGGCTGGTCACCCATTTCTTATGCCATTCTGATAACCTGAAATGTGTGACGTCTGTTTAGCTGCCAAGATGTTGTTATGATTTGGTTTTCCAAACCTAGCCTTTCCTTTTGTTCTAACCTGGCCACCTCCCAAGTTGGTAAAAAGTAATTCACTCTTAACCGTGTGCATTAGGCAAAGAAACAGAGCCCTTTCAGCAAGGCATTACGCTGTGGAATGTTCATGAAATGCACATTTTATAGGACTGTCTGCAATAACAGCAGGAGATCTGTTTATCTGGAATGGACAAGAATTTGTTTTTTTTCCTTTAAATATTTGAGCAATATGAATATTTTTATCCATAACCATTAATTTATTCTTATACATATTAAAAACAAAAAAGTGAATTACCAAAATGTGTACGGCAAAAAACAGTCCGGTTTACACTACTGTCTTGTCAGTTAAGAGCACAGAGCACAGCTTCTGCTCTGACCGGTTGGATGACTAAATCATGTGATAGACTCTCTCAACAAACAAATATACAATGAATGATTCACATGATTCACAAACAGTTTTTCTTTTACCAATGCTATAAATCTTTCTATCTATGTACACTATTTAAGTGTCAGTGTGTTACTAGGTACATTAGTGTAATATAAAGCATCCATCACTAATTGATGGTCATTACAGGCCACATTATATGAATTATACAAAGTTCATTTTTTACGTGACACGTAAAACATACAAGCTTCACAGCTGTGGATCACTGACTATTAAGTTTGGTTCCCTGGGCAACACCTGCTGCCTCACTCTCTGGCTTAATCAATCTCTCTCTCTGTTTCCCACTCTCTGTCTCTCGCTCTCTGACTAAGCAGTGGTCATGTGACTTCAGGGCAGGGCAGCAGCTGTGGGGTTTTTCCACTGCTTCATGCCCCATGCAGATAAGCCCACTCAATCAGCAGTGAGTGGACTGCAACATCCTACACGGCGTAAAGGTCTACCACATCATAGAGACTGAGTAACTAACTACACATGGAGCTCATGCAGGGTGAGCAGAGTGCAAGCACTGGATATGGGATAAGTAACTCTTGCTGAACACATGCAGAACAGAGCACATGCAAAGTAGTGCAAAAGATGAGTCCAAAGAGGGCAGACGGACGAGCTGTCTGATGCCTGACAGCAGACAGTGGGGTTAAGCTTCTAATAGGATCCCTCACTACGTGCTTGTGATGCCAGTAATGTCATGCCAGTCTTCTGCGTCACGCTTTTGCGTGTGTAGGTCACTAATTCCTGGTCATCACTCCTCAAAGAAAGAATGGAACTGCTGTAAAATAATATTAGTTATATTGGCATTGTATTTTATAGGTATATTAACTCAACATTGCCCAAGCAGTTTTAATATTTAAGACATTTAAGGCCAATGTCTAAATATTTGCATTAATTTTTTAAAGTTAATTGCTCTTTAAAATGGTTTTATATTCTCATTTTATCAGTGCCATAAAGTCTTTTTAAAATGACAATAATATAAATTATCACAATAATTTCTCTGACAGTAAATCATCCAAAGAAATTGGATATTTCAAGCTTTTGATTTGGACTGCATTCATTTCAAGCACCTCTGTGCTGTAGCAACAAGCTAACATGGCAGTCCAGGCCATGTTTATGGAAGAACATGACTTTTAAGGTTTAAGGAGTCACAGCGAGGGCAGTTCAAAACACAAAACACTAGAAGACCCAAATGATCTCCAACTAAGAGGCCTGTGCTGAGAACATAAACACAACTGGGACCCTCCAAAAATAGCATTATAATACCATGTCCATGTACAACAGATGTCTGTCGTGAAATGAACTAAGTGCAGAATGTAGAGAAGAATATTAATTTTAAAAAGAAAGTCTAATTTTATGATTAAGTTACGTTCTGTGGCCACATATCTTATGAGGAGGGATGATGAGAAAATTCCTAAAAGATTCTTAGAGTTTTAAAAAGACACGCAGACCTCACACAACACCCAAGGAGCCCCAAAAATAATATAAAAACCAAAACCCTTTTCCATGTGTTACTTACTTGAAAGTGATTGTCTTTGTTTGACTGTCTGGATTCCCCTTTATTACAGGACATCTAGCAATGAGAGAAAAAGCAAAAGACTAACCATGAGCACAAAGTGTTTGTTGTCTTTTTCCCCTTTTTAAAAAAAAGCCATTTCATCATCTTCAGAAGAAGGCAGCAACAGACGATGAAAAGTGGTCCCCATTCAAAGGTAGAAAGACAGTTATAGTTCAATACATTCTATATAGACACCGTGTTGCAAAAACAAGGCAGGACCCGTTTTAACAAAACCCATATTACATTAACATTATCATCCATCAAAAGTGGAGAATACAAAAGCATAGGACGGACTGAATAATTGGGATTTTATGGCTGTCTGTTTGAGATACGTGGGTCTCCCAGGTGGTGACCCAAGACTTTTTTTCCCTTCTTTTCATAGTTCTCTCCGAGTTCAGCATTTCATTAAGCAGGTTTATAACTGCAATTATCAAAACCACATTCCAGCTGACTGAATCCTAGGCTGTGTTCAAATAATGTTTAGGACAAGACTCCATTAGCTACTATTTTAGAAGAGAATTAATGTATTAATCTAAGCGGTTTGGTAACCACAGTGCACAATACAAACTTTCGTCTACGTTCGGTGTTGACATATAAAATGGCTGTTTTACAACAGGTCACCATGAGCTACTTTCAGAACATGTTTACAACTGGCATTAATATTCATTTTTGGAGATTAGTTTACAATGAGATATCACTTGTCCACATGAAATGATAAGTATAAATACCTCCAAAATGCACTGTGATTGGATTAATATAAGAGCACCAGAGATGAATCTCATCCATATTCAAAATAAGTGTTAACAGACAGGATTGTGACAGACAAGGGGAAATGGAGAAGGTGAGTAAAGTCTGTTTTCGACTGTACGAGTTTTCTGTAAAACCCCACAGTACACAGTTTCACTGATCAGAAACTGTTGTTTAAAGGAGGTAATATAGAAATGATGTACACGCTGTTGTGCTTTTATGTAGGAAAGTAAAAAAGTCCAATCTCATCCAGCAAAGTATATATAGATACAAAAATACATGTTAATGCCAGGTATAAACAGGCCCTCAGTTTGAGGTGCAGAAAATTCAGGTTTAGGTGTCTGAAGCAATAACCAAACTATAAGGTTGAATAAGGTAATGGCTCCAGCATTGATTGCGATTTATATCCAAGGTTTCTCTGACTTAACCACTGACTCAACAGACTGGAATGTGGACTGGGTACCACCTCATCAGAGAAGACATTGCGCACTATGAGCTTTACAAGTCTCCTTTCTTTTTATAGCAACTGATAACCACCTCGAGACCATTGATAAAATCAGAGGAAAGGAAAGCCTGCCTGTCCTCTGAACTGCACTGCTGTTGTATACTTAAACTTATACTGTTTTTGCATTTGTTGAAGACGTGTGTAGAAAAAGCAGACAGAGGAAGAGAGAAATGCACACAGAAAGGGTCAATGACATAAGGTTTAGGTTTGTTTTTTTAACATGATGTGCGAGAACTTGGTGTGTCCTTGTTTCAATGCTGTGGCTTCATGGGATCTAATACTGTACCGTGACTGGTATGGTGGGATCACCTGGAAACAAGAGTGCTCAAGGCACGCTCCTTTGGCAAGCCTACGGCAAAGAAGACACGCATGTACAGCCATGGAGGTACATCACCCAACAAATACGGCAGTCCTCATTCAGACACCAGCATGCAGACGGACAAAAACGACACGCATGCTCTCATTTTCCCTCCATAAGCATACATACACACATACATACATTCCCTTTCTCAATGAGAATTACAACAACATGCCCACCCTCTGATGTTGACCTTAATGAAAGATACTTTTAAAAACCTAAAGTTTTATATAATGTTAAGCAAAGTACATCTACATTGACATCTGTAGGGTTTTCTTGTATCACATGGGGGAAACAAAATATTGGTCTAACATAGTAAAAATGATTTCACTTGGGATTTTGAATTGATCCCAATGAGGTCAATACTGTAACTCTCCCCACAGACTCTTATCAGCTTACCTGTTAATGATTGACTGACTTAAAAGCAGGAATGTGAATGAAGTGAGGAAGGGACTGACGTGAGTGTGGTCCACCTACTACAACCAAAGAGGTTAATCTGGCCTTATCCTTCTTCCATATTACTAACAGACTGAACTGAGTATCCTCAGCCATCTTAACTGAATGACTGTGGCCACAGACAAGTGGTTTCTATTTGTTTTGTTCTAGGGTGGGGCTAATATGGGGGGGGGGGGTTGTGCTAGGTGATTGTGTGGAAACATGTTTAAAGCATTCTATGTCATGGCAAACCACCATTACCTCACTACACAGCATACAGCAGCTACAATGAAACTTAAAGCAGATGGAAATGGTCTTTGTAAACTGGTGTGGATGGCGAAGCCCACCTGCAGAATGGCTCCGTAAAGGCGCAGTAGCACGTTCCTCGGCTCATCCCCAACACTCTGCTGCTCTTCTGGGAGTGCACAGAGAAACAGCTTGTTACTGAGACCCCCCCTGTGATTTAAAAGTGAGGAAAAGGCAAAATGAGAGGAATTTCATTATCAATTTAGGTACACAGCATTCTATTAAACTTTATAAGCCCTACATTGCTGTATCCCTGCTGAGAAAGCATGAGCAGCTCAAGCTGGTAAAGCTGGTTGATATGAGCAGCATGGGTGTTGACAAATAAAATCAATATATTTGTGGTTGATGGTTTAGCTGGTCTACAAGCATTATCAACCTGAACAAAATAGACAACATAGAGCTCTGAAAAAGAGACCACTTAAAAATGAGTTTCTTTGATTTTACCAAATTGAAAACCTCTGGAATATAATCAAGAGTAAGATGGATGATCACAAGCCATCAAACCAAGCTGAACTGCTTGTACTTTTGCACCAGGAGTGACATAAAGATATCCAAAAGCAGTGTGTAAGACTGGTGGAGAAGAACATGCTAACATGCATGAAACCTGTAAAAACCAGCGTTATTCCACCAAATATTGATTTCTAAACTCTTAAACATTTTATGCATCATTTGAGGTCTCAAAGCTCTGCATTTTTTTGTATTTTCATCCATTTCTCATTTTCTGCAAATAAATGCTCTAAATGACAATATGTTTATTTGGAATTTAGGAGAAATATTGTCTGTAGTTTATAGAATAAAACAACAATGTTCATTTTACTCAAACGTATACCTATAAATAGCAAAAGCAGAGAAACTAATTTAGAAACTGAAGTGGTCTCTTAATTTTTTCCAGAGCTGTATATGACAAGCTTGAAACTTGACCATGCTGGTTAAAAAAAACATGACCAGCAAAGCAAGATGATGCTGGTTGACCAGCATAAACCTCATAATCCCTCAACAATTTGATTTTGGTTATTTAGTAATTTGATTTGCGAGTCTTGCTGCTCAGGCTGGTCAACAAGCATAGTCAAGCTGGGCCATATGGGTCTAGTTTGGCCTGGCTGATCATACTTGTAGACCAGCTAAACCACCAAACTGGTCCCAAACTGGTTAACCAGCAAGCTTACTAGAATAAGGTGTGTTTTGCCATGATGGACAGATTTCTAATCACACTCACTATCAAAAAACAGCTTAGATAAAAAAAAATCTAAAACCAAAGCATCTACTAGAAAAGCTGGCCTTGTCCTGGGTTTTTTTATAAGGGGTGTGACACCCTGGGTGCTTTTGCTTGTTTTTTTCCAGCCTTAATTTAAACAAATAACACATACACACTAGATAATTAGCTACAATGGCCCAGAAATTATAGTTATTAGAATATAAATACGGTGTATCATGGATGCTGAACCAGGAATGACCCCCTATTATGAATTAATCGCACCCTCTCTAGGCAGTCTAGTGAAGCAGCGGACCGCTGAATAGGGAATACGCCACAGATGAAGCCCTACCTGATGACTGTGATCTGGAAATCATTTTCTTCAACAGTCTTCCAGGCTCCGTGGAGGAACTCTCTGCACCACAGGAACGCCTTATGCTTGGTCTGCTGGTCGGGCTCGTCTGGCCGTATGTCTTTACAGGCGGGCTCCGTGTCCGGCTGCACCTGGAGCGCGTTTTCTGTCACTAGTAAACCCAGAGACATGGAGGGGGACGAGGAGACCCCATTGATGAATTTGGTCTTCATGTCTGCCTTTACTGAGGAACTCGGGCTCTCACAGGCCGCGGTGACTGTGTTGTGTGTGCTGCAGGAGCGGCTCTGACTGTGGGGAGCGGGGAGGACAGACGCGCGTACGCAGTACCGTTAGCTACAATGAACTAGTGCGCCTCGCTGCTCGCCCTGCCTGCGTGCGGATGGATACACCGTGTATGGCGTTTGTTGTCCCGCGCGATTGGCTACAGCAAAGAGGTGAGTCACTTCGTCGTCAAGCCACGCCCACCACCCTCTCTGATTGGTCAACGGCGGCACAACCCCACGATCCCACAACAAAAATAAGAACGTCGAAAAAAGAGTTTTGATGATTAGTCGATCTGAGGTATGGACTCACCCCAACGCCCATAACACTGAGATAAAAATAAAAATTACTAAGTGTGAAAAATCACTGCAAATGCAATTTATAGGCAAGCGGAATGTTCTCAGACTTTGTAAATATATACAACTCTGGACACAATTAAGAGACCATTTCAGTTTCTGACTGATTCTGCTATTTACAGGTATATGTCTTGAGTAAAATAAACACTACTGTTTTATTGTATAAACGACAGACAACATTTCTCCCAAATTCCAAATAAAAATATTCTCATTTAGAGTATTTGCATTTGCAGAAAACGAGAAATGACTAAAATAACAAAAAAACGAAAAGGATGGAGAGCTTTCAGACCTCAAATAAGGCAAAGAGCAAATTAAGAGTTCAGAAATCAATATTTGGTGGAAAAAACTTTTTTCTTGCATCTTGGCATCTTCTTCTCTTACACGCTTCTTTTGGATAACATTATGCCACTCCTGGTGCAAAAATTCAAGCAGGTCAGCTTGGTTTAATGGCTTGTGATCAGCCATCTTGCTCTTGATTACTTTAAGGTTTTCTACTCTTATTTTTTCCCAGAGCTGTATATACACTGCCTGGCCTAAAAAAAAACCTTTCAGACGCTGCACCCATTACAATGGACATCATCATGTATTTTCTTATTTTTTCAAATATTATGTTGCACATAACCCTAAGTGAGACCTGTTGTTAATTAGAATAGACTATAAATGAGCCAATCAATAAGTGTATAAGCCAATGAAACAATAGCTTAGCCCTGCCCACTGCACTGAAAAAAAAACGCACTAGAGCCAAAGAGGCAAACTAAAATAGTTTATTTTTACTAATTGTATGTTATTTTTATGTTACTTTTTCATGTTTATTTTAGTGTTTGCGGTTACTTATTTTAGTAAATTGGATTTAATGTTAATATAGATTTTATATAGAGTTTTTCTTTGTGTGCATAACATATAGAAAATAGTATTATTATTCATATATTTCCATCACTGGCACAAAATTTAGGTCTGAAAGAGTTAACTAAGCAAACAAAGTGGGATTTATGCAGTTGGTTAGGTCTAGGTTCAGCAACAGTATGTGCTGAAAGAATGAGGTCAGCTGACTACCAGAATATACTGAATATAGACCAGGTTATTCCATCAATTAATTTTTTTCTTCCCTGATGGCAAGATGGCAATATTTCAAGATGACAATGTTAGGATTCATCAAGCTGGAATTGGGAAAGAGCGATTCCTGGGTTATGAAATCATGACTTTCACACATGGATTGTTCACAACAGCTCACCACATTTTTCATCCAGACCTTAACCCCATTGAGAATCTTTGGGATATATATATATATATATATATATATATATATATATATATATATAAAGAATATATATATATATATATATATATATATATATATATATATATATATAAAGAAAATAAATTATGGTACCATGGTTTCATCCAACAGTAACAGATATTGTGTTAATTATGTATAGATATTGTGTTAAACCGTACGTTTTAATGTAAATTTCATCTTGAAAAAAAAAGTGGCGTTGATCCTCCCGACAGGCAGGCAATTTTGTCAGTGCTCTGCCTGATATTACACTAACTATCTTGAGAGTTTATATTTAAGCAAAACATATATCATTAAATTAAAGTATGGCTTCAACTCAAAACACTTTGGTTTCATCTGTATGGGACTCGGCATCTTATTAGTGTACTGTTCATTATTTGTATGTAGAAGTTTAAATGTTTAAATGAACGATGAATCCAACTGAAATGCAGGTGCACATACACCCCAACACCCATAACACAGAGTTTATCAAGGTACATAAAAAGAATACCTGCTAAACTGGACTCTTAAGAATTTCTCCTTAAACATTATATATAAAGATTTCAAGTTTGATACAAAACATTACTGAAAATCCTAATTGTAACTGTAAAAATTGTAAAAAGTTAAAGAAACTCTCATAAAAGTTAAAAGTAACTATTATAAAATTGGAGCTTTCCTAAACTTAATTTTAAAATCAATATTTTCCTGAATACAATTTCTAGTCTAGTCTAGTTTTAATGTCTGTTTTTGAACATGAGGAATTTCGGTCGATTCCTGTTACTGATCGGATATTATTAATTGGAGTAGAGAGTAGACTCCAAACAGAGAGTGGAATTCTCCAAGGCCCAATAACATTTCATCCATTGGCCCTACCACTTAGGCATATGTATGGGGTAGGGTTTGCCCATTCTGGTTAGGCTGGAGAGGTTGGGGAAATCTAAGTGCTATATGGTCCTTCAAACAGAGATTTTTAAGACACACTCAAAACAGAGGGCTGACGATCACTGCCAAGATGGCAAAGTAAACGCCCGAAGAAAGCCACAAATTTTCGTATTTTCCTTGTTAAAAATGACAATAACCACTAACTATATTGCCATAGTTAAATTTTCTGTGTTTTATGGCCATTTCCTTCATAACAAGCACAAAAAAGATGAGTCTGTCTCATGAGCTTTGTTTCTGGTTCTATACATACATACATACATACATATTTATATGTTTGTATTTAAGCCAGATTAGGACTGATAAATTCTACATGTTGCAATTGTCTCATATAACATGATATTCCTTGTATAGGGTTACAGATAAAAATGTCTGCTATTTTAATTTAATGACTTCATTCCTCAACCATGTATTACCTAATTTCTGCAATGTGTACAAATGTGCAAAGTCTAGGAAACATTCTGGTAAAGTGACTATGACTGTATTGAGTGAGTCATTACACCATGTGGGAAGTGAGGACGTGTGACCTACACTCCTGCCCTTCTCATTAGTTTAGAGAGAAAGGAATAAGCCCCAAAAAATGCAGTGTACAAGATATTTATCAGGTTTCAATAGGCTGCATAGATCAATCTGTGCAATTACATCTAAAATCTCCAGCCAAACAAACTATAAGATTGTCATTTTACAGATATTCTGATTTTTATAATGTTATGAATGAATACTATGATTTTCAGTCACAGTAACAAACTTCAAGTAACATATCTGTCTTTTGCTTATGAATTCTGCCAGTGCCTTAGAGCAGTTTTGGATTTACCATAAATGAGGCCCTGAAAGCAACATGTATGGGCCAGCAGCAGGTAACTGAAAATCACCAGTTATGCAGACAGTCTATATCATATGACACAGAATGTTTGTCACTTCTGCAATAAACACTAACGTGTTTCGTCACAAAACAGGAAGGTCTTAAAAACTAAAGGTCAAGTTAAATAACTTTAAAAATCCTTACATACTGTTAAATCTTCACCAAACATTTAAATCCTAACTGAGGACACATGCACACAGCAAAATATATTGAAAATGACTTTTATATTGTTTTCAAGTACTCAAAACAGTTAAATAAAAACAGGTTCCAGAATATACAGAGTGAGCAAGCTCCCCCAAAATGCATGTATACATCCCACATTGATACTTTCATCACTTTCTACAAAGGAATCTAAGAAGAATGACAACTTGGGAGATTTTTTGTGATCATTTGTGAAAACCAAAATCTGAGTTTTTGGGAACCAGAAAAAAAAAAAAAAAAAAGATAGAGAATGTCAGCTGCCTACTCATATTGTGAGTAATTTAATTAAAGACTAAAAACTACTCTCCATAGTTACCTCACTGGCCAAGCACAAAATGCACAAAGCCCCAAGGTCAAAAAGTAGTATTTAACTAAGATTTGGGAGTAAGTACATTTTGTAATATATACTTTTGTTTTGATGAACTTTTAGCCACATTTTCTTATTAGGGTTAATAAGGTCAAACAAACATTTCTTGATGTTCACACGCTGTTTTAGGTGTCTTAACTTTTTAATGGACCAGCACCAAGCCACAATGAGCACCATGGCCTTGGATGGCCAAAATATCTGTACACAATACAAAGAATTTGAACACAATAAAAATGATGTGGAGAGAATTATCAGTTTAGTTTTTTGTAGCCCCTCTGTACAGTTTTTCACGATTCCCTTTAGACAAGTGAAACACATGATCTTTAGCACATCTGAACTAAAAAACTGATGCCCAACATCTGAGGTGGACTCATGCATTGTGTTTCTGAAAGTGGATGAATATATCCCAGCCCTTTTTGCCTCTCACTTGGCTGAGATGTTGAAGGAATAGTCCTACCAAAATTCATTCAACACCAGTGATGATTGGAAGCTTGCAGGGCACATTAGCAACATGCTAATTAGATCATGCCAACTGCTGGCATTCAGTGCCCTACAGGCTTTTATTTGACATCTGTATTTTGATTAAACTATTCCTACAATGGGATAAAACAGCAAAGCTGGACAAAAACGGTGACAAACATCTGCACATTAAACAGACTCGGATAGAATTCATACATATCTGTACACTTTTTATAATATTTATATTCGTAAGGAATAAACAATAAAGAAGTGCCATCACTAAAATGTAGAGAAAAGATATCTTGTGTCAATTTTAATTGTACACTGCCATTTTTTCACCCCCATTTAAATTACATAATTCAAATGAACACATGATTGGTAGGAACATGGGTTATATACACAGCTTATGCATTGAGTCTGAGAGACTGGTCCTCTCTTCTTCTAGAGGAGATGTCAATGTCTATGGAATCTTTGCCCACAATCAGACGCAGGCGTTTCGCTGGTGGAAGTGGGATGAAATCATCCTCGTTGTCAAAGTAGTCCTCCTCCTCATCTTCAGAAGTCAACGAGTCCTCCTCAATGTTCTGCCCCACCTGAGCACCCACCTCATGATCAAGCACCTCCCCCGCCTCCCTCTTGACTATCCCTCTAAAGGTAACGTCCTCAGGGTAGGTCCTCCGTAAACCTGCTCCATCCTGCTCGCGCTTCAGCTGGATCTTCAGCTTTGTAGAGCTGCTGTGAGGACCATGGCCAAAGCCATTGTTCAGCTTGGCCACATACGAACCAGCCCGCTCCTTTTCACGTTCCTTGCTGAACTTAATGCTGATTTTAGAGGAGCTGGACTTTGTATGTGTGGGCTTGGCGTCCCGGGCTTCTGCCTTATTGCTGCTGCTGCTGTCCCGCCGTCGTCGCAGCGTTAGCTTGGGGATGCCAGTGTTGTTCTCCAGGATCAGCTGGGCATCATAACGAGTAATGCGCCGCTTCTTCTTGCCCTTCCCACGGCGCAGTGGCTTACCGCTCTTGGTCAAGCCATTGTAGTGCTGGTGGTGGCCCGGGAGGCCGAGTGGCACCTTTCCGCAGTCGGCCACGTCAGCAGCCCGGGCCGCATGCCGTAGGTCTGGCACGCCCTCCTGGAGAAAGTCATCCCCATAGGAAACCCCCGTGTCCTCCTGCTTTATCGTCCTCCTCCGCCTAGGGCAGGTCCCTTTTCTGGGACAGCTTGCTTCAAGGCTAGGGGTGTTCATCTGGTGCTCAAGAGTCACCGGAACTGGCTCTCCTGGCTCTGTCTTGAGGGCCATGCTTCCAGCTAGCTTGGCTGGGCTGCTTGACTTTGGCCTTCGCCTACTGCCAGCAGCTGCCTCCTGAGCACCGAGGGAGGTCTTGGTGGACCTACGAGTTCTGTAAGGGCAAGGAACATTGTCCTTACACGATGAAGCACCCTTTGAGGAGTTCTGATTGTTTTCGTGAACTGCTGTGCGAGTCACACTACCCCTACAGCCAGACAGTTGGGCAGGCCCTCGTCTGTCCGCATCTCTCCTGGAGGACTGCTTTACACTCAAGCTCCCAGCGCTTATACGGCTGGAAGTTTTCAGCTCCGCTGATCGACGCCATCTCCTTCCCTTAGACAAAGGCTGTGTGGGCTTTGATTTTAGTCTCTTTGGTAAACTGGAGTTGGTTGTTTGACTTCGTTTAGAGGATGAGGTAGAGGTAGGAGTGCTTGACAGAGTTTGCCTTGTTACAGCTCTGGCTTTGCCATGCTTTTTGAGACAGGCCTGTGATGTCCTCTTCCGTAATGCTTGAAGAACATGAGAAGGAAAAGAGACAAGTCAAACTCATTCAATTATCTATCACAAGATTCAATTTTCTCAAAACCAAAACAAAAACACATTAAGCTCATTAAAGGTCAGTCTCTGCTTTCTCTTACATGTTTGTCCACTTGGTGGTTCCTGAGACTCTGCTTCTGTGGAGGCAACAGACTGACTGTCTGAGTTTCTGCATCCCTCCCCCATTTTCTTCAGTCTGTTGAGGCGCTTGTCAGTCTCCCTCAGGCCATACTTGCTATTGATCACTGGGACCTCCACAGGCAGTCCTGCTTTTGACTTAAAAGCACCAGTGCCGCGCCTGAAATGATATCAAATTGAACACAGCAGAACATAAGCCTATGCCAAACATACAATTAAATTTCTTCTTACATTTTACACTTTTGTTTTTAAATAACTTAAGATTATCAAGGTGCTATGCAACAAAATAAATTCCTCAAAAGGCTGCAGTACCTTTCACAAGTATAGCATTCACAGAATTCATTGTTTTCTCCAAAGAAACCATCTCCATAGTAACACGAGATCTCTTCTCCTGGTTCAATGTCCCGTAAGACCTTCACACACGCAGTGTCTCGACCTGTTGATACAAACTATAACAAACCCTCCAGTCAGCTATTTTAATTTTAGCACATGCAGCTTGTTAACGTTCACAGAAAAAAATTACCCTTTGCCATACAGGAAAATTTGTACTGACCTTGCAATTTGGCCGACAGTCTGAAACAGAAAAGGTAGAAATGTAGGTTTACTTAATTAGACAGATAACTTGTTCATGAGGGGAGTTTTTTTGTGTTTTTGAGTGGAGTGTGTTGAGAAGTCATTGTCCATGGTTTAAAAAATATATTAGCATTAGGTTATTGTACTGATACAGATAACATCAAAAGCTAAAAGAATATAACATGACTTTGCTGCTAGCAGTGACAATTTTGCTCTACTGAAACACAAGAAAAAATACACACTTTGATTTACTGCAACTCTTAAGTAGGGCTGTCCCTAACGATTATTTTTTAAACGATTATTCTAACGATTATTTTTTTCGATTAGTCGACTAATCTATTTATTGAGAAACATATTTAAATAATTATTATTTTACGTTTTAAAGCAAACGATAAAATACTATATTTATATATAATAACAACAACAGCAACACAAGCCTACTAAACCAAACCCCACACTTATAATCACTTACATGTACAACACGTTTAGATCTATAACGCTAAAAATGGATAAGCTCCCATACACCACAACCGTGTGTTGCACTGTTTTCTGTGACCGCTAGATTTTGTGACCACGGGCAAGTAGTTCTCAGCAGACCGGTGCACTGGCCGATTCGAAACGTGTTCGTTTCTAATGTTTACCCCGACTGGCCAAAACGGTTAAGTTTAGGGCTGAGGGTAAGGTGTAGGTATAGAAAGCTTCCGTTTTGCCAATGAACGCTCATAACCGTGAGCACTGGTCACAAAATTCCGACGGTGACAGAAAACGGTGTAACACCGCAGCGCCGACGGCGCTAGCTAAAATAACTTAAGGCAGCTAGCTTAGCTAAACACCTGAACTTATGAATAATGCTACTTTTTCTGGAAACTGCGAAATGCCATGCACAAATATAAACCAAAACTGTATAATTTCTGCCTGTGGCAGGTTTAAAACCTTTGGTAGACAGCCTTAAGTCTTTTTAAGGACACCCGCGGAGACCCTGATGTAAACGGTAACTTACTGTGTGACCCTGTTGACATAGTGCTCCTGGATGTTTGCGCTATAGTGCTCCTTTTGCACATATGGCAGAGGACCACATTGTTGCCCTTTTGCGTTAAATGCTCCCAAACTTTAGATGCCCGCTGGCGTTTTTTTGTAGCCGTTTTCACTACCGCAGTTCTACAGCGGGGGTGTTGTGCCGATTCTGTCCGCTAAGCGGGAGTCAGATTCAGCAGAGAGTCGGATTCGGCACAAGCGCGGCTGCACCTCGCGGTCCGCGGTGTCAGTTGTAAGCGCTCGCGCTAGCCGCAAAATACGGCGGAAAACACTGAGGGAGCTGCAGAATTATGTCTGTGTCTCTCTCTCTGTGTGTGTGTGTGTGTGTCTCTCTCTCTCTCTCTCTCTCGCACGTGAACTCCTCCGCGTTTGACTTGCAGAACTGTGTTTAGCTGTTCTTAAAAATCATTTTAATTAAATAATAGTTCTATGCTTCTATGTTACCGTGTTAATTAACATATTTACGACGCGCCGACGCACGTTATGCAAATCGATGTATTTTCGTAATCGATGACGTCGATTATGTCGACGCGTCGCCCCAGCCCTACTCTTAAGTTTACAAAATATATGGAAAAAATAAAGCAGCGATGCATAAAATTTTTAGAAACTACAACAACAAAACAAAACAAATGAACACAAAAATACTGTAAAAAAAAATATTGCAGAAGTAGCACTTCCAAAAGATTTCAAGAGACAAAACAGAGCCAAAACACAGGAAAGTTACAGTTCTGTATGGATAGAAGGGCTCATTATATCCACAGGGCAATGTGAAGACACATTGGGACCTTGGTTTGTCACCAACTTGTCATGAAGCGAATAATCTAGCTCAAGAACATTTTTCATTGTGCCACAGCATAGCTGAGCTGGCTCATAGACTGTATAGTTCGACTGATGTTTGAGCTCTGCAGCATTAGCGCACCTTGTTTAGCCCAGCTGTTGGCAATCATGGCTAAATTGCTCTAAAACAGAAGTGGTTGGTACTAGTTTCTGCATCCTCCTGCAAGGTTTTGTAACTGCTTGGGCCACCGTTTTATATATGTGGTAAAAACACTGCACTGCACTTTGTTGGTAAGTATTCAAGAGTTAAATAAACAAAAACAATTTTCTCCAGTTTTGGCCAAGATTTTTAAATTTCAATGCATCTAACCTACACAATTGGCTATTAAAATAATCATATACTTTAAGAGTGGGCCATTTCGTTTTCAATCTTTTCTTAGTAGTAAGGCAAAATATATTATACACGTACCATGATTTATGAAGGCAGCAGGTCCGAGCCAGAGCTGAGCACAGTTCTTTCGCGTAGAGTACATGACACTAAAGTCATTCTCTCCATGCCGTAACAACATCTTTTCTTCACTTGCAGACAGCTCAGCAATGCAGCCAACGAGGTGTTCAATTTTATCATTTCTTTTCCTAAAAATCAAATTAAATAATTAAAAATGACAGATCCAAAAATGAAATTTAATCCTTAATGATTTTATACATTAACTGCAGCTTACCAATCTTTTGTTGCTACAATTTTGGCTCCATTTTGCTCTGATGAATAGCGACTGCATGGAAGAATCTCAAACCCACTGTCCGCAGCAAACATACGCAAGTAAACAAACACCTGCACAAAGAAATTAAAATATAATATTAATAATTCAGGAATAAATGTGCAAAATGAAATACAACTAATGTGTGCATTACAGGAGTTTTAAAACATTCATGTTTATAATAGTACTTACGTGTGCTTTAAAGAGCTTTTCCTGGGCCTTGGTCTTATTGAGAAAGTGATGTCTGCTCCAGTCTCCAGAGGTTAAAGCCTGGAAGGCTTTCTCCAGGTTGTCACTCTTCTTGAAGCGTTCAATCACATCTCTTAGCTCTGCTTGTCGACCCTTGACTGGTCGAAACCTAAAAACGTAAAAATCACCCCAAGGTTACAGACACAGGACCATCTAATTTCAAGGCTACCAAATATTAAGTAGTAAATACATGGGTGTGTGTTACAAGCACTGATGTACCGAAGGTCATGCATGCACTACAGAAACACGAGCGCACACACACACACGTACGCACGCGCACACACACCTGGTGTTCATTTTGTGGGTCTGGAAGCCCAGGTAAGGGTCTAGGATCAAGCTGGTGGACAGGTCATCATACTCGCACAGCTCTTTTGCAGTCATCCCAGAAGAGGGCACATGACGCCTCTCTGGTTCTGCAGCTGCTCCGCTGAAACCTGAAGCACAGTAAACACAAATGAGCTGAGCAACCTGCTGAATACAAATCTAATTGAAACTCTGTGAAACTTAGGACATTTTAAAGGAAGTGCTAACTGTAGTTAAACAATAATGTCTGAATATCTGTATAAACTTAAACACTCCAGTTTTTTTCTGCTACATCTTTTCAGCAGTTTAACTGGAGTACTTACGCCTGCTGCATCTCCTGCCACTAGGGGAGCCCTTGCTCTGGCGCAAGTGGGCCCTCTGCGTGTTCTGCAGCCTGGTCTTCCCAACGGGCTGATCACCGGAGAACCTGCTGCCATGTCTCCTGCCATTCAGCACCATGTTCTTGGTTTCTCCCATCTACTTCATACCAGCTGGCTCCCTGGTGAAGGTGCATTTAGCTTGTATGTGCTTGTGAGAGATCATGCAACATGTGGGGAAATGGTGCTACTTGGTTTTATCTCCTGCTTGCACGGGCAATTCGAAAATGTGCAGCAGCCTGATCCAGATCCTGATCCTATTTCCTCCTGTTAAAATAACAGAAATGTAATTCAGTGCAAAGGGGTTCTGTATACGACTACTGACAGAACATAAATAGGTTGTGCTTAGATGGTTGTGTTTTTTGCACAGGGAAAAGTTTGGACGTAATATGAAATCTGAGTAGGAATAGGAATAGAAGATATATTGAACCTTTGATTGTGTGACTGAACAGTGGACAAAATAAATAAATAAACAGATAAAAACGCAGTGTATGAACAGTTTATCCTGTGGAGCAGGCTGAGATGCCGGTTGATAGCAAAATATTACTGAGCGCAGACTGCCACCCACCGGCTGTTAAGAAAAATGAAACCAGGTGCCTTGAGCTCAATTTAAAGCTACATTTTCAAAACATTTAGCTTAGCTAGCTTGGCTAAGCTAGCTGTTAGCTGCTGCTCATGTGTGACTGTATTAACTTGTTATTATTATTATTATTATTTTTAATACATCTAGCTAGTATCTCATTGCACAAATCTTCAGCAATCAATGTTCCAGAAGTCTACGCTAGCTAGGTTAACTTAGCTAGTTACACATTAAGAGAGCCAAAAGGTTAGCTAGCTAGCTGGCTATCTAACCTAGCTAACTAAGCTAAGCTAAGCTAACTACTATCGAACCCTTTTGTCCATTTTAACATTCACAGGACACACCACGATATGAGCCCAAAATAATCAACAATACACCATAATGTAATGCCCACCGCTCAGTCTGCATATCAGCAAGCTTAGCTGCCTAGCAAACAAGTTATCTACGATTATATGAGCTTTGGGTTTTATGAAGCTTATCATAGCTAGCCAGATTAGCTAAGCTAACGCTAGCGTTTCAAAATTAGAACACTCCCGTCGACTGACACCAAGATCTCAGCTGGGCTAACGCTACCCCGACTAGCATCGAGTTAGCGAGTTAACAGGTCCAGAAAATACTGAATGCCTACAGCTGGGTGAATTTATTACACTAGTGCTCGATGATAAGGACCGTAAGGGCCCACAGCAGGTTAAATCCCTGCCCCGGGGTTGTTTAGACAGCTCGTTATTATTAACTAGCTGCGATAATCGACTGCTTGCCATCAGCTGGGCCTGAGAGACTCTCAGGTTAACTATAGCTCTAGCGGTTAGCTCACACGCTAACCGCCCTGTCGGCTAACAAACGCACCCGGAAAGTGCAAAACAGGGAATTATCTCGCTCCGGAGAGTCGATCGCCGCTTTAATACTTACTTCGCACTTTTTCCTAAGCTGAGCCCTGTCCGTCACGAGCGCCCGGGGCGAGCGGGGCGGCTCTGTAAATCTGCCATATAGCAAAACAAAAAATGCCAGATAATTTACATTAAAATTCAAGATGGCGACTTGAGTGGAAAGGCAGCACACAGAGCCTCCTCCGAAAGAACTAGATCCCCAGAAAAGCCGCTCCGCCGATCCGCCGGGGCTCTCTAGCCCGCTTCCCGCGCCCGTCCCGATCCCAGTCCGGCCAAATAAACGCGGTCACGGAAGCGCGCGGCGGTTCTTTTTATCAATGACAACAGTGTCCTGCGAAACTCGGATGTGTACAAAGAGGAGCGCTGTTATTTCCCTTTAAATGTCCCCTCGTGTGACTGACTGCGCAGCTCACCGGCGTGCATAGCAACAACATCCTCCTCTCAGCCCGAGCCAGCAGACTCACCGAGGCCCCGGGCTCCACATCTAACACACCTAACTACTGCTGCCTTACCTAACTACAAACCTGTTGCTGCACAAAGCACAGTTTACACACATTTAACACAGCACGAGACCCTAAAATCACACTCAGTGAGACAAGCCCTAACTATACCCCTCTATAGCATGGTTTTGCCCTTAAGGAACAAAGCAAACTTTTAGTTGTGTATATATATATATATATATATATATATATATATATATATATATATATATATATATATATATATATATATATATATTTCTTCACAGACTAATATTAGAGATATTTTTTTTACATTTAATATTGGTGGTAAAATCTTTTCTAAAACCAAAGCAACATGGAAGCAGTGCCAGCAATTAGTTTCAGCTAAAATAATTTTGGAGACTGCCTGCTCTGCATGCTTTAGGGAATTCCCTGCTTGAGATTTGAGCTTAACTTGTGTTTAACATAACATTTAATCTTGGGGGGAAAATAATTTCTGGAACCAAATTAAGCTACATGGAAGCAGTGCCAGCATTTAGTGTTTAAGCTTAAATTAGTAGTTCAGGAGAATCCCTGATGCTTTAGGAGCATCCCTGCTTACACACACCTGAGCCAAATGATCAGCTTCTTAGTCCCCAGGCTCAAATCTAAAATCACACCCAGTGACACAAGTCTTAACTTTAACCCTCTATAGCATGTTTTTTTTTTACATCTGTATGTTTATGTTTTTTTTTAAATATAATGTAAAACACATGTCTGAACAGACTTAAATCATCTAACATCTACTACTGCCTTAACTACAAACCAACCCCTGCATAGTGCCCAATTTACACACTTAATACAGCACTAAAGCCTAAAATCACACCCAGTGATGCAAGTCCTAACTTCAGCCCTCTATAGCATGGTTTTGCCCCTATAGGCAATAAAGCAAACTAGGTAAAGTAATTCATTTTTTCATCTAGACTGCTAGATAGGTAAGATATTAAGCTAATAAAATAACAAAAACAAGCAAAAAAACCATTAATGTAATAGATATGTGCTTATTTGATACGTGTACAAAAAAGCTCTACAAATATTTGTGATTATATCAGTTATACTTATAACTGATAAATGGTTCTTTATTACAAAATAAAAAGTGTATATTACATTGTTGAGAGAGGTAATATGGATAACAAATAACACATTTATTTTCATTCATGTCAACACACTGCTTTGACTGCTTAGTTTGTGGATAATTACAAGTTTGTTACAATGGTGTTTGAGATCTATAAATATTGTAAAAATTCAGAACCTGCAACTGCAGCCGTATTAAAAAAATATGAAAAACTCTGTCTCTGATATTAAAAACAAGTAATTCCAAGTACAAGTGGAAACTCAGACTACAGAAATACACACCCCTCATTTCCAAGGCCTTTAATAAAACCATGATTGTAAAACATGCAAATCATGATTTTGCATAACTTTTATTGCTCATCTATTTGAAAGCAACACAGAGTTTAGATGAGACTGTTTCAAGTTAGCAGAAGATGTTCTTAAAATCACCTCTAAAAAAAGTCCAAGGTTCAATTTTAGGGTTTTAGGGATTATACTAAATGCCTTTAAAAGCTACATCAGTAGAAGTTATTACATAAAATGTAACAAATGCGCTGCCTGATAAATTACATTGTTAAGACATAAGTATTTCAAACATAAACAAACACATACTATATACTACACTTTGTGCATGTAACTCAAATATATTTACGTACAACCCCAATTCCAAAAAAGTTGTTACCCTGTGAAAATGTAAATAAATGTAAATAAAAGTATATTATTTGCAAATCTCACAAACCCATGTTTTGATCACAATAGAACATAAAACCCATATCAGGGAGACGTTTTACCATTTCATGAAAAACATTAACTGATTTAGATGGTAGCACAAATCTCAAGAAAGTTGGGATGGGGCAACAAAAGGCTGAAAAAGTTAGAGATACTAATAAAAAACGCTGAAGTAAAAACAATTTGTGGATAATTCATGTGACTGGTCATAAAAAGAAAATCTTTAGAGGCAGAGGTCTGTAAAAAAAATCTGGAGAAGCCTCTTTGTGCAAGGGACAAGGCTGATGATCGGTACTGGATACTCATGATCTTTGGGGCCTTAGGCAGCACTGTACTGAAAATTAAAATTGTACAGAAATGTCTAGTACAGAAATGATTCTGTACTAGAAATCACTGCATGAGCTCAGAAACACTGAACAGAATCAATGTCTGTGAACTAAAGCTGTATCATCCAAAGACGAAGCCACTGACAATAAATGTTGCAATTCATTTAGAAATCGAGGGACCACAGTCTGAAGTGGAGAGGCACACAGTCCATTGTGTTATATCAAGTCCAAAGTCAGTGCAATGCTTTCCCAGAAAATTTTTACAGCACTTTATGCTTCCCTCTGCTGACAACTTTTATGAAGATGTGGATTTTATTTCCCAGCAGGACTTGGCATACTGCCCACACTGCCAAAAGTACCAGTTGGTCTTATATAATATTTTATTTTTCTGTGATACTGTTTTTTGGGGTTTTCAAAAAGTAACGTTAACTTTTTAATGATATTCTCTGATATTTTATGATGCACTAGTACTTCTCTCAGACTGTTGTTCTTTGATTCTGTGCAGAACATCTGGAACGCCTAGGTTAAAACCTCTTGAACGGTTAGTTCAGAATAAGAGTGATAAGTGAGTCATTGCTACAATGCTTCAAAAGCCGTTTTAAACAGAGAGAAATCAGCTTTATGATCTGTAGAATATAACTGCTGCTTTCCTTATCAGGAAAAGTGGGAGCATGTTGATGATGTCATGCAGTCAGAAAGAACAACAAGAGCCCCTCTCACAGAGACTCAGAGCCACAGCCACCAGTTTAGCATTACTATCACCTCCCTTTACAGATAACAGGCTCAGCGAGGCTGAACCCAGTCAGGCTCGGACAGTAGTTTAGAGGTCAGCGCGGGGTTTAACCCGCTGGCTGGAGATAAACGCGCTCGGTTAAAGTGTGTCTCTGTAGTTTTGTCTAGGTCCGGACAGGAGCGCTAATGCTAACCTGCAGCGCTGCGTTAGCTTCTGTGTGTTTTTGTCCACTTAGCTAACCCACCTAACGCTAGCTAACATAGCCGGGCTTACAGAGCCAGGGATCCAGCTTTAGAGCTGCATGTAATTTGCATTGTGAACGGCACGATAACTAATATTTACCAAGCTGTTCAGGTTAGCTTTGTCTATTTTACCCTTCAGTCCATCATAATGCAGTGCTTCGAGGGGCAGCCGGTATGCTGAGGTAAGAAAGAGCATTTTACCGGTTAGCAACTGTTGACATGTTTAAATGCTAACTATTCAGATAACTTAGCTGTCTCACACACACAGTGTAACGTTACAGTGATCAGATCGCTGTCTTTTTAACCCTCCTGTTATGTTCATTTGTCAGGAACAGCAGTGGTGTTCCCCGGTTAATTTGACCCAGTGCATGTTTAATTAACCACAAGATGTCTGAAAAATGCTAACAAACAGTGTGAAGTGTGAGTATTTCATTACTAACTCTATTGCTAATTGTTCTATCATTATTTAGTGCAATGGTGTTCCTTACCTCTAACAGGTAACGGTTCAATTAGGATAATTCACTCGTTTTCCATAATAAAATACATGTGCAAACCTTTTTAGATGTTTCACTACATTTGAAAGACCAACATATAACATTGAAACATTAAAATTGCAATTTAGTTTTAGTTTTAGTTTTTGCAGGGGGTGGTTGCAAATATGTGATATGAACCATTTCTTATTATATGTTGATTACATTAATTAAGGCAAGCAGAAGAAGTTTTATACTGAAAAAATACTTTTAACTATTTTTTCTAGATCTTCAAACTTTCAATTTTGACCCATAACATAACAGGAGGGTTAATTAAAGAGTAACACATAGTAAATTCGTGTTACTTGTAAGATAAGCACCTAAAATAAAACAGTTACAAATTATACTAACCTACATATTTATATTCAGCTCCGTGAAGAATTAAGGGATCACTTCAAGATTATCAGTTTCTCTTTATTTGCATTATTTGAGGTCTGAAAGCACTTCATCTTTTACATTATTTTGACCATATCTTATTTTCTTCAAATAATGCTCTAAATGACAAATATGATCTACATCTCTCTTTTTAATTAAAGAGTAACATATTGTATTGTCTAGTTTAACATGTAAGAAAAGCACCTGAAATAAAACAGTTAAAATTATTATACTAGGTTATATGTTTATATACTGTATATACATATACACAGTCAATATACAGCTCCGTAAAGAATTAAGAGACCACTTCAAGATTATCAGCCCAAGGACTCTTAATTGGTGTAGCACAGCATCATTACCCAGACCTGGAAATGAACCCCAGTCTCTCACCTGGTAGCTCACTGGCAGGCGGCAGTGTTACCCACTGCACCACACCAGCCACGTTGTCATACCTATAAATAGTAAAAGCAGTGAAACTAATTATTTGAAATGGTCTGTTAACAAAAAAAAAGAACCCATGTTGATATATGTGACACAGACCCTTTAAAAAAAAATGCATAAACTGTACACTGTGCTCTCTCACGACAGGTGGAAATGTCTCAGTGAATGAGTGTAACAGAGGCATGAGCTCTTTAGAGCTTTAGGACTGATGTGTGAGATCATGCCTCCAAGGAAGAGACCTCTTGTTCCTGTAAGCACAAGAAGACGGCTGAAGGCGGACGATGATTACTTTCCTTTTAACTTTCTGCCAGTCGAATGCCAGCTCCACGTGCTTTCGTTTCTCAGTGAGGTGGACAAGTGTAACTCCGCTCTTGTGTGTTCTAGCTGGAGCCGCCTGGTGCGCTCTGGAAAGCTCTGGAGAGTGGCAGACTATTCTCGACGTGGTGTGTTCCATCTCGGACAGGAAGGACTGCTTGTGTCCAACAGGGAATTCGAGCGCTGGAAGTCATGGGTTCACCATTACACACACCACCTCATATCCCGTGGGGCCAGTCTGCTCACCCTAAAGGCAAGCTTTGACTTGGGGGACCAGTGCAATAAATGGGGAGAGCTACTTTCTCACCTGCTGGAGAATGTCCACTGCAGGGATCTCAGTCATTTAGACTTGAACTGGACGTTCACCCTGCTGGAGCCGCTGGACCTCCGCGTTCACTCCAGCTCTAGCTCTCACCAGGACAACATCACCAAAATGGACCAGGTCAACAACTTCCAGATCCTTTTAGCCAGACTAGCTCAGAACTGTCCGCGAATCACCAAGATGCGCCTGCACTTCGACTGGTCAGAGTCATCGGTGGCTTTGATAACTCAGTTTCAGCACCTCCGCGTCTTAGAACTCAAGTACTTCTGGGTATTTAAAGGCGTAAGCCCTAGCACCTTGCAAACACTGACCAAATCGTTGCCTAACCTGAAGTCCCTTACTCTCCATGTGCTCGTGCCACTTCGGAATCTGGGCATTTCATACACTCTTGAATCCCTATCCCTGGAGTTCCTTGATGTCTCCCCCAGCCGAGGTTTGGTCTTCTCTTGCCTCAAACTGCCTGCACTCAGAGAGCTGCGGGCCAAAAAGATTGTGCGGGGGATAACTTTGGACCGTCGCACCAGAATCCGGATCCAGAGCAGGTGGCCTTGCCTTTATCAAGTCTTGCGGGAAGGAACGCCCAAGCTGCAGGCTCTCAACAATGAACGGCTCCTTCCCAACTGGAAAGAGCAGAGTTACGGAGAGCTTACTTCCATTCTCCAGCAGTCCTGCTACTGCCTCCAGCATCTAGACAGTTGGCTCTGGTGAATAAAAAAAAACTAGAAAAGACTGTCTAGATTTTAGACAAGATTGCACACTTTTATGAAATCATGGTGCCCATCTACAGAGGTCAGAATAGAAGAATCCCCTACATAGGACAAGTGTCTATCACATATTCAAAGGATCAGTGTGGTTGCAGGTTTATCAGCAATGTAGGAACACACATGATCAATTAAATATATTAAATAAACCAGTGGAGTCAAGCCTGAAAACCTGCGGCTATAATGACCCTTTAAAGATAAAAACTGGACACCCTATTTAAACTAAAACAGAAATAAATATGAAGCACCATTTTGGACCAAATGTTCACTGATTCACAGCTAAGTAAACGACTTGAAAAAGAAGAAACAATAAGCAAAAAAATCAGGACAGTATTATTCTTTTTGTTGATGTTGTTATTGCCTTCACAAAATGAAATGCCCTAAATCTTTTTCTGTTCTTGTTTCATGGCTAGGCTAAATCCAGACTAAAGACCAAATACTCCTAACCATCAGCAAAAGTTGATCCAGTTTTCTGTAGATGTAGCTCCATGTCTTGTCTGTTGAAGTGAAGTACTGTGCAATTGTATGAAAATATTCTGTCATCATGGTCAACAAGGAAAGGAGGGCTGGGTTTCCCTAAAGCCTTTTAGCAAAAGGTCATTGTTAAACAGTTTGGTGAGCATCACATTTAAATGCTCTTTCTATCATTTGCAATGATCGTAATAAAACCAAGCTTCTCATTTTGGAAGCCTTGGTAATCTTGCTAGCCTAGATGACTCCTGAAATATATGCTAGCTTACCATAAGGGGGAAGCAGTGAGTGTTGAGATGTGTAATTGAGTGAGTGTGATTCAGATTTGATTTAATTCATCTGATATTTCTTTTATTTTTAAATTCCAGAAGTAAAGAAAGAATAGTGTTTCAGTAACAGCATAATGCTTTAATATTTCAAACCATCAGTACATTCATTTTTAAACTTTGCCTCAGATATTAGTCTTAATCGTTTTATTTGAGTATAACTTGAGTAATTATACTCTCATGTCAGCACTAGATTGAACATGTTTAAAAGCCAGGTGTATCATTTCAGCTGGTATTGTTCAATAATTAGAAGTCTTTCTATGCACAGGGAGTTTCTGCATCTTATGCTTTACTTGCAGTAATAATTTAAGAATCTCTCCAATCTAGATTTTATAATCAGAAAAAGCAGCTTTGAATTGAACAAATCCTTTGAGGTAAATTTCAGATAGCTGCACTAGACCAAGGACTATGCTCACATTAATATTAATATGTACAGAGATTATATGCTATAATGTGGTTCTGTAAAGGATCTCTGATAAGAATCCCATCTTTTTTTAATGAAATCAAACCCTATAATCATTTACTGAAGCCAGAACGGCTTTGATTTGTTTGTAGATCCAAAGACTGATGGAGCAAGTGATGTGTATTTTTATGAATAGAAAAAGTGTGGCTTTGTGTGGAAAGTTTTTTGTTCTGTCATTGTTTTCTTGCGCATTAAGCATTCCTCCACAAGGAGAACTATATGTGTAATACTTCATACTTATCCATAGAGGTCCCCTCAGTCTCAGTTTTGTATTCCAGATATTACAGTCAGAATGTCACTTTTACCCTGTTCAGTTTGTTTTTGGCCCTTGCACTGATTTTTTTTTTAATGGCTAGGGAAAACCATGTAATGCAGTGATTATGGAATATTGCCTGGAATTGTTATCAGCTGCCAGAATAAATCCAGTTTTATTGGACAGCAATGTAAGCCTCACCGTGTCTCTGTTTATTACAACACCAGTGTCTTTATGGCTGGCATCACAAGTTAAAAAACACAAATAAAACTTTAGTTCCTGGTCTTCCATAGATGTACTTTATTGTTGTTACTTTATTGTTGAAGAATTTGATTTGGGTGTTGGGTTGAAGGTATGTTTAGGATTAGCTGTAGGTCCAGGGATATATTTATAGGGTACGGATTTGTTAGACGATAGATATTTATGTAAAAGTTAAAATACCAGTTTACAGGAGATTATTTTTTAGAGATTTACTGAAATAATGCAAAAGTTAAACAATTAAAAGTAAGCGCCTCGTAAAAATCCTCTTAACCTTCTTGTTGTTTATTTCAGGTTAACTAGTTGTTTAACTGTCATATTATAAATCCACACTAATGATCAAACTTATACAACTAGTTTTTTTGTGTTTGCACCAGATCCAGAATTACATTTGGAAAATTTGCCATATTACATAATTCATATTTAAACACATCAAGGGACAACAGAATCAAAGACAACCATGTTCACTGTACTTGTGTTGGACACAGATGGAACGTGGCTTCAAACTTAGTCATCTGTGCAGTAAACACACACAAACACACACACACCTGGGTTTAGAACTCACAACCCACATCCCAGTCGCTTAGTTGATGCTAGACAGTTATGGTGTTTCTGGTGGTTTCTAAGGTGTATCAGGTGGTTGTTTAGGTGTTCTGAGAAGTTGTTGTGGTACCTAATGTGATTGGTTGAGTATTATTAGTGTATTTGAATCATGCACACCCAATAAAGTCCTAGTGGAAGAGGAGTGCCTGAATTCAGATACTGCATTATATTTAATTATGTTAGAATTTGTTACATTATGTATACTTATAATGACTGGTCATTTTTGTTCAGGAACACCAACGATGTACAAAAGTTAATTAAAACACACATAGTTTAATATATACAAATGTAAAAAGTATATTGTTTTGTGTTTAGATGTCCAGTGTGAACACAAGCATGAAAATTCATGATATTGAACATTTCATGAACATTTTTTAGAGATCAAATTTGATCAGTACATAATAGGTGGGTTAATTGTATCAGTAAATGAGGGCCATAACAACAAATGTGAACATTAATCCAAAGTAAATGCTTAATGTTTGCAAAATAAAAAAAAACCAGCTGACCTCAAATGTGACCTCAAAAAGTGAGCAAATGTAATCTGATTATATGAACTTAAATTTTGCCAAAGACTAATAAGAAGGGTGGACTAGCTCATTACTCTTTTCTTGAATGTGTTTCTCATAATCTTGACAGCCATTTTAACATAAATAAACATGTATATATACTATTAAGCAGAACCTTTTAAGTAGTTTTAGTAGCCAGAAAAATTCAACTTTTTTACGTAACAGTATGCCAGGTTCACACGATGGCAACTTTACAGAGGAAAGAAAAAATAGATAACTTCTTTTGAAAGTCTATATATAATATTTTGGTACATGTCTTTTGGTCCATTCATCAATTTTTACTAAATAAAAATACAAACAAAAATATATATGTTGCTTTTTTTCCTCTTTTTAAACCCACATTGTTATTAAATTGTTACAATTGTACAATTGTTTAGTTTCACATTCATTTAATAAGGACAGGAATTGGTTTAAATAAAAATCATACTGATATTTGTGTCTAAACTCAAACGTGTGTCTTACACATTAAGAGAAATCATCTACGGAAGTATCTTAAATGACGCATTTCTTTTAGACATTCCTTCATCTGAACATGTAATCTTTAGACTAGTTGAGTAATTTAGAGGTTATGACTGTGTGCTGTAATCCAGGAGGTGATTTACAAGAAACACAAGGAAATGTTTTCCCCTTTGATCAAAGTACGACCAGGTTAGATATTGTTCATGAACCATAAAGACATAAACATCCTAGTAAATATTGTTGTAAAACAAGGTACAGGTAGTTACACTCTTTGTCCAAATGGTTGTGGACACCTGTACCTCTGTTTTCCTTTGAATGCACCCATTACTGTGTAAATGGTCACATACAGCTTGTCTAGTCTGTAGAATGTTGAAAAATATTGCCAATAGAATAAGACACTCTGGAGAAGTTAAACATGAACCCCAGCATTGAGCTTTGGAGCAATGGAACTGCGCCCTCTGGAGTGACTGTAACTCAAGTCAATACTTTTGTGGAGTGGAAGATGAGCTTGGTTTGAAGTGAGGTGGCGTGGTGATCATCCATGTATTCTGACCACATAATGCCCTTAATTCTAGTGGAAACTTGGACAGTAGAGACAGTTACTCCAACAATTCTATTTAATAACCTTGATTTCAGAAGAAATGATGAACAAGCAGGCATCCTTGCACATTTGCCCATATAGTTTACTTCAGTTTTTGCTTCAGCAACACTATGACACCCACAGGTGGTCATTTTTCACCACTGAGACTGTTTGTCTTGATGTCTCTATACTTTCCTTTGCGTTTCCATTGTAACACACCCAGTTCCTTTCTGGTGCACAGAAACGTCCCGAGGCCCGGACGTGTGTTATTTGTTTTTACCACAGCCAGGCTTTTCTTTTTTCTATGTTTCTATCTTCTCTCTCTTCAAGTTAAGAATGTGCAAGTACAGGGAGGGGAAAAGAGCTCAAATCTCCTCCCCTAACACTCTCCTCACAGAAACACATGCTATCAATTTTACTTGCATGAGCTGCAGGTCAGAAGTGGTGGAAAACTAAGGTTGTCAGTGTCTTCTCTATAGAAAATTCAAAATCCAAAGTTTTAAGGTAAATTCATGTGAGGATCTCTGGGCTTGTGGCTGTCGGCATGGTTTCAAACAGCTGGATCATTCATCTTCAAGACTTGTACATGATCTAGTAGTGTGCACAGTATGGAATACCCAGTGGATACACATGGAGACTTCTCCTCTTTCTCTGGTTTTGTGTGGTAGAGCTTGTGCACATCTTTTCTTCTCACCGGCATCTTCTAGCAGGTTGATCATGTTTGGAGGGTAACAGCTTTCTCTGGTGACATTCTCCTTGGATTGGGGAAATCAGATTCAAACATCTTCTCTGCTTGATCATCCTTGCTAGTTAATGTGTAATCCCATGGAAGGTGGTGCTTTCATGCCATTGAGCGTGCATGTTTCCTGGATTTATGAGAAGGTTCAGAGTCTAATAAAGGGACACGGGTTTCTTACATAGCTTCCAGTCTTTCAGCAGGGTCTCTCAGAAAGGACGAACATGGGTAAGGGAGTGTACATCTCCAAGGGCCTGGCTATAGCCACAGTGGTGCTCACTGTTTCTGCAGTTAGTGGCATTGTCTTGATGGTCGTCATGTACCAGCTTCAGATAAAAGAAAATCCACCAAAAGTGCCACCGACACTTATTCCTACTACACCGATTCCGACTGGACCTCCCCCGAATCTGAGACTTCCTGACAATTTGATTCCAGAGAGATACGAAGTCTTCCTTCAGCCTTACTTCTATACGGTGCTTGAAAACAACACAGTACAGTCTCATGTTTTCAAAGGGAACTCAACAGTGACGTTCAAGTGTGTGAAGGACACCAGGAGTATCTTCCTTCATGCCCTTCAGCTGTCTGTAAGCAATGTCAAGGTGACTGATTCTGTCACAAGAAAGAATATAGAGGTGGAGAGGTATGAAGTGCATATCAACAAAACCAATTTCTTCGAGATCCAGTTGAAGGAGGTTTTGAATGGAAATGGGAGCTATTATGAACTTTTCACTGAATTTGAAGGGGAGCTCCTTGACGATTTGGCTGGTCTTTATATGAGCCGCTACACAGAGAACCCAGTTAATGAGGATGATGATCAAAAACGGTAAGTGTCATTGCTATTGTTCATTTACATTCAGCTACACATCTTCGAGTGTGTGTACTCATTAGGCACTAGTCATGTAAAACCTATTTACTTTTGTGGAAGAATTTGAAAAGTCTTTCAAAGTAATTTAATCACGCATCAGCTGAAGTCCAAGAGACGTGCTGCATGTTCTCCTGAAGTTGTACATCACTGCAATGTATAGTAGATCTAGATCTGGACCTCAGATGATCTTACAATTTTAATTAAAACAAAAAGCGTTGAATAATATAATGAATCATTTTAAAATTTATAAAAAGGTGCTAAAGGTGCTAAACTTAACTTGAATAAATCAGAATGTGTATGGAATGGAAATCACGAGAAGAAGTTTAAAATTGATGTTCCAGAAAAGGACAAATAAAAAATGTAAGAGATTCATTTTGATAATATTAATTGTGTAGAAAGTAACGAAAAAAAAGTAAGGACCTTGTTTCTGAAGTGCATGATCATTCCACTGAAACTTAATTCACAGCAATTCAAGTGAATTCTCACACTCTTTTAGCACAATGATCAGGGACATTTAGAAACTCACACATTCCATTTAAATATCATATTACCCAAGGCAATCTCTTGTCTGGAGCAGTATTTATGTTCTCTGCTCCGAAGTGTTTATTGTAAAAGGAGCCCCTAGTCCAGACCCTCACCTTTTCCTGTGGACCGTCCCTTAGCTTTGCTCTAAACAGCAAAACATTTTTTCTGGATAGCTTCTAATTGTCAAAAGAATGATGGGACATGGAATTATGCTTTGGAATGTCTGGATTTCCTGTCTGTGTTTTGTGTGTGTGTGTTTACAGTTTTTGGTAAATATCTTTCCCCAACAGATTTCTCATGGCAAGCCAGATGCAACCCACAGATGCAAGGAAAGTATTTCCTTGCTTCGATGAGCCAGCTTTGAAGGCAGTGTTCAGTATCACCATTATCCACAGGCCTGAAACCAAAGCCCGATCAAATACCCCAGGTAAGACATAGTTATGGGGCTTAACTCGACCGCACATCCATATAACTGTCTGTTTAAACAAATGTTATGTGTGCTCACGTAGAGCACAACAGAAATGAGTATTATAAAAAGTAGACTTAAATTCTCTGTAATTGACATGATTTCACTTTGAGCTGGAAAGATTTGAAACTAAAGATTCCATCTTACATCTCACAGCATAATATTATATCATATTTTTGTGTTTTTTCACTTTCAACAGGAGAAGGAAAATATACGGATATAGATGGAGAGCAATGGATTGTTACAAAGTTCGAGCCAACCCCTATCATGTCTACGTATCTCTTGGCGTTCACAGTCAATCAATTCACCGATAAAGAGGTCAAACTTGAAAACAAAGAAATAAGGGTCTGTTTTTAATTTTCTCTTGAGTTTAAATAATAATTATTGTATTAATATTATTATGGCAGTCAACATTTTGGACACACCTTTTCTTTTAATGTTTTTCTTTATTTCTTTACTTAATATTAAATATATCAAAACAAATAAGGGACACATGGGATTATGTGGAAACTTAAAAAGAGTTTATCCTCCACAATCCCCTGATCTAAACCTCTAAACTGAGATGGTGATTTGGGATGAGCTGGAGCTTCACAGTGTAAAAAAAAAAGCAGCAACTATTGTTCAGCACCTCCAGTAACTCCTTCATGAGGCTGAGAAAACATTTTTAGGTGACTTTACCTCATGAAGTCACTAAAATACCAAGAGTGTTCAGATCTGTCCTCAAAGCTATATGTGGTACTTATAATAATCTAAAGTATAAAACATATTCTTTTTGTTTACAAAATAGTTTCACATTTACAATCCAACACATTGAATGGGAAGAGCTTTGTCCAAACTTTTGACAGGACCGGATTATTCTTAAACAAATACTTTGAATTGTAACAATAGTTTTTGTGACTTGTTACACTGGGGATTTTTTTAAGGAGATTTTATATGTAAAATAATAATAGTATAAAGAGGTAGAAAGTAAATGATAAAAGGTTAATGTTTCCAACACTGGTAAGACTACATGAATATAAATTTTGATGCCAAAAGACACGCTTGATTCATCCCATCCTTCTGTACCTACTATCTGGCATATCATTTAAACTCTGATAATTCACATTGCATTGCCATGATTCAGTATTACAGTATTACAAGATAACACCTCACAATTTTTATAGGTGTGGTTGTTCCCAAGCTGTTCCCTAAGGGAACATGTTATGATCAATTTAAATACTGCTGTCCTGTGACTTTTGGCATGTTAGTGTATAATACAGTTCAATAATAAAAAAAAAATAGAGAAAACTGAACCCCACAAAAGCTGAATCATCTGGTGTTTTTAAATTAATGGACTGACAAACCCAGAGCTCAGAACATTTTTGATAAATTAGATGGTAAAAAAACAGAACATTTTGGAGACATTTTGTAAGATGTTTTACGTCTCCCTAAGATGACTTTAAAAGCTGAAAGCAGATGTCTTGATGATCTGGATGAAAAAAAAAACTAAAGTAAGGGGTGGTCTTAAATGTTTAATGAATAGTGTGTATATGTTGCAGTAATGTGTGCGTGCTGCACCATATATACACTATTCTCTAAAAGATAGAGCCTACTCTTTACCCTTGGGGCCTGTGGGTTTAATCCTTGCTCTAGTTACCTCTCTGTTTTTTTCCCACCACATAAAAACACAGGGTAGGTGAACTCACCATAATACATAATACCCGCTAGGTATAAGTAACTAAAGATTGATTTATATTTTCCAAATTGAGCGCTGTGGAAAGGAGGGGGTGAAAACATGTTTATACTCACCTGTGGCATGTATCTAAAGTGCCTGTACTTTCTGATTTCTGCCCCATCTTCTCTTCAAATGTTTTAATTGTCCTACATGGCCTCCGCGTACACACAGCCGTGTAGTAAATAAAAACCCATGTGTGTGGTGTGGCAATTGAACAATGTACAGAGCTCACTATTGGCTAGTTCCCTGGCCACAGAGTATTCGGTACAGGATTCTGAACCCACTGTGACCCACCGTGCCCAGTAATCATTACACTTTTGCTTTAAAGCTTTGTTTTTGCAGTACTCATCTGCCATTTGTTATCAGAGGTATTTAGAGCAAGTCTTTATAAGACACACACTGTTTGTGTATTGTGGTAATCTCACAAATGACTGTATGTGGTATTGATTTTGAGTTTGTTTTCTGAACCAAAATTTTAATAAATAATCAATGGATTTCAATGTGTCTTCTAGATATGGGCCAAACCTGAAGCTATAAATGCTGGCCATGCCAGTTATTCATTGCAAATCACCAAGGACATTCTGGCTTTCTATGAGGAGCTTTTTGGTTTGAAATATCCGTTAAGAAAACTAGGTAAGCAAAAAAGCAGAATTTCATATAACAACACAAAAATCCTTAAAGAAGTGAGTTTTTCAGGAAAAATGTCAATTCTATGTTTCTCTTCACAGATCAGATTGCCATTCCAGACTTTGGTGCAGGTGCTATGGAAAACTGGGGTCTAATTATGTACCGGGAGACTGCCCTACTGTATGAGGAAGGTGTATCATCCACCTCCAATAAGGAATGGATTGCCACTGTGATAGCTCATGAACTGGCTCATCAGGTACAGCTAGTTTAATTTTTTTGTAATTAATTTGATCCAATGTAATTTAATCCAGTTCAGTAAAGAAAGAGGCCTGAAGGAGGGAGGGTTTTAGGCAGAGGCACAAAATGCATAATCTAGGGTCTATATCTTCTAGAGTGTGGGTAAAACTGGATGGAACAGATGTTTAAAAGTGGGAACAGAAGTTTAAAATTTTATCATTGACAATAAAATAATATTGTCTAATTTTGCCCTGTATCATCAAATACAGTTTATCCTATGTTAAATACACCTATAGGACACAAAATCACATTTATCAATCCAATGGCATTGGAGATTCTTATTCAGCACTACATCCCATTGTTTTTACAGAAAAAGTGCACCCTTTGGACACTTTTTAGGCGGAGTGATATAGAAAACCTTTCATAACAACGGCATTTTCTATTGGAAGCTAAGAAGGGCACCAATAGATGGGCACTTATTAAGGGCTATTATTAAAATTAATTGATCTGCAAAGCACATCATGATAATTTATAGCAAGAAGGGGCAGACAATATTTTTTTGTGGGCGACCAACAGGGCACGTTGTGCAAAAAGGTTAAAATTATGATTTATTAAGAAATGTTGCTATTTTATGTACTAAGAGTCTTTGTGTGTTTATGACTCTCACTTTATAATCTTCTGCCCTGTCATTTCAGTGGTTTGGAAACCTGGTCACAATGAAATGGTGGAATAACCTGTGGCTGAGTGAAGGATTTGCAACATACATCTCATACCTCGGAGTGAACAAAGTGGAGCCAACCTGGGACATAGTAGGTTAAAAAATAAAATAAAATTAATTAAATTATTAATGTAAGCTATATTTCACAATTGGCACTAAATGTTACCAAAAGTTGTGCATATCAATCTATTTACTAATCATTTATTGTTCTTTGGTAAGCTTTATTTGTATTTCGAATAGCATTTTAATCAGACACTTCTTCGTTCTGAGTGCAACAATTTTTTTGGACGACGAGTGAATATTTATCTGTTTTTGTTTTTGTGATTTCCCTTTGGTGGTGCACTTATTTTTCAACTTTTTTTTAAATATTAAAATCTAAATATTGTGATGCATGCTGTTCCAGAATTATATTTTCTCTATGGCATATCCAGCCACAGGACTTACACATATAGCTTTGTTCTGTAATTTCCAGTTGGATCTTATTGTTCTGAAAGAGGTCCAGCCTGCCATGGAGGTCGACTCTCTAAACTCTTCACACCCTCTCAGCTCCACAGAGGCTGAAATACAGACTACGGCTGAAATCTCAGATCTCTTTGACAGTATCAGCTACAGCAAGGTCAGTCTAAAGTCCTCTCACAGCCTATTCTGTTGATTGTGTTTATATTTGCTGAGTATGTTTATATTTCTGTAATAGTAATGTTTATATGTGTTTTGAAACCCACATAATTTTTCCTTGCCTTGCATGTGATTGCAATAGGGTGCAGCTGTGCTCAGAATGCTGTGTGCTCACATAGGAGAGACCGCGTTTTTCGAAGGCCTTAAGGTGAGAGGAGGCATGCCTGTAGCGAGAGTAAATTACTGTTCAGGATATAGTTATACTACATTATACTATATTATTCTGTATAGTAATAATTTTCACTGTACAAATAATGATAAATAGCCTATTTTTGTGATCAATTATTTATTAGGTTGTATACACATACATAAACAACACACAAAATAGTGGTTATTTAGTAGTTTATTTTTTTATTTCTTGTGGTTATGTTTGTATTATTTCAAAAACAATTAATGGGTCAAAAATGAACCCTTATAAACTATTATCAATGAATGGAATGCATTTAGAGCAGGAACTGAGGCAGGGGTTGTATATTTTGGTTTAATTAATATAAGAAAATTAATAAAAATCAGTAATCAGTATTAAATCCACATGTGCTCATTAAAAATGTCATTACAAAACCACAGACATCAGTATGAAGTTGGTGCCTCCTTTGTTTGGTATAATAGCCTAGATTGTTGTGGGGAGGTGTTCCACTAGATTTTGGAACATGGCTGCAGGGAAACACTTACAGTACTTTACCTAATAACAGCATTAGTGCAGTCACGCCCTGATGGTGGAGGATAAGACCTGGCTTGCAGTTGGTGGAGCAATTCATCCTAAATGTGTTGGGATTATGAAACACAATAAACAGCGGAGCCTTTTTTATGAGGTTCTATTTATGCACTTGGTCACTGTTGAAAGTGTAGAGTTTTCGAGAATGGCACTGCATGCTGCAACATTTCCTCTCACTGGACCAAAGCCATCAAATCATGAAAAAAGCTCCAGATCATTACTCCTTTTCTACAGTTGGCATTATATATTCTGTAAATCAAGTAGTGCTCTCCTGGTGTCCTCCAAACCCAGACCTGTCCGTAGGAGTGTGGTTCATCACTCCAGAGAACCAATGTCATTGTGCATGGTGATCATGGTAAAATACTGGCCCAAAATGGCAAAAAAGAAAAAAGGCATACTTGGTTCTCAGCCAAAAAAGTGAAAAGACTGATTAATTTATACAAAACAATAAGGTTTTGATGATGTGATAAATTAATGTAATAAATAGAGTGTGTTGGTGTGTCTGCTAAGTATGTCACACTAACTATTTTTTGGGGATGATATACAGTATTGTCCCAGAAATAATGACATCTCACTTTTACTCTATTTTATGCCACAAATATTATAGTATGACAGACAGTATGAAACCCTATCACACCCTTACAAAAAAACAACAAATTTTTAATTAAACAAACCAGCAAAAAACATTTTAACATGCTTGACAGCTCCATTCTTTGAATTTGTGTGATTTCTAATTTATAATAACAGCACTGACAGTTGGCCAGGGCAGCTCTAGCAAGGCAGAGATCTTATTAGTTGGAAAACATGAAAATTTGTGACAGTGCCGCTCTGAACATTGTACTGTGTCAGGGGACTGTAAGCAAGGCCGGCCCACGCCTTTATGGGGCCCTAAGAAGAATTTCATTTGGGGTCTCCCATACCACCAGCTCACCATCAGATGCTTAATCTTTCTATACATCATTCCATTCTCTACACTGTGTGTGTAACATACCCACTATACCCACTACTGGTGTTGTCTGTATTGTTTTTAACCATAAAAGCGAAACAAAATTAACATTATTATTCTCATGAATTTTTACTTTTAAGAGTGGTGTGTAATTGTGGCATATTAATGTCATTATTTAAAAGTAACATCAGCAGAAAAGAAGATTAATCTAGTATTGGCATGCCAACTATTTAAATAATATAAAAAGTGATTTTGCAATTTAGTTTGTATTATTCAATGTTTTTTCTTGAAAATATCATTTTTATCACAATATCTTGATGCTCTTGGGGCCCCCCTATACGTATAATTTGAGTATGCCTTGGGCCGGCTCTGACTGCATGACTGTCTGCATGAGTTTATGCACTGCATAGTCTGTGAGTGTGGTTAAAATAGAAGTACTCTCTGCTTGTTAATGTCGTTTTTAATATTCATAGGTCTTTAAATACCTGCAACTGTATCAGTATACCTCGTAATACATCAAATATGGGTTACAGAGACATGCATTATTTAATTTAATTTAGATTATTTTGATTTTAAAATAGTTAAGGTCTGTTTATTAAATATTAAGCACTTTATCATTGACATGCTTTGGTAATCTCATATATACATGTATGTGTCTTTTTAGCTTTATCTTAAAAATAACCAGTACCAGAGCACCGATACCACTGACTTGTGGAAATACATGAAGGAGGTAAATATGAGCATGGCTATTTAAATTTTCAGATGCAAACAAATACAGACAGAGATTTTTTTTAATGTGATCAAATTTATTAACATAATGCATTGATTGATATCACTGAAACAGCCATACCAACATGTGCTTTCATTAACTAATCAAACACTTTTTACACTAATCACCCCTAATCAGGTCTCCACTGAGGATGTTGAAAGCATTATGTATGGATGGACAGAGCAAGTGGGCTATCCAGTTATCAGCATAAACACCAGTACTGGAGAGATCTGGCAGGAACAGTTCCTTTTAAACCAAACAGGCGACTACGGGTGAGTACCTAGCCATACAGGAACCTCTCAGAGTGTAGTCCTGAAGCACAGATCATTCAAACTTTATTGGATGCCAAAATGACCGTCAGAGTGAAATTCAATGCTGGTTTCACTGCAGGACATGGGGAGTTCAAAACAGAGGCTCTGTGGGCCACTTTAATTTCCTTCTTAAACAAAACAAAGTCCTGAATGCCTGGTGTTTATAGATGCAGGCAAGCCTTCCCTGTGGACATTGGTTCTGAGCCCAGTTCTTCTTATGCCCAATTTATCGAGTGACAGAAACATCTTGTGAATGCTCTATTTTTCTGTGTTCCCTGTAGGCTTGAATGGCAGGTTCCAATCAGATTTATGAAGTCCCCACTTTTTAAGGTAGAGAAAGAAGTACTGAGAGAAAAGGGTCCAGGTAAGACACACTTCATATTCCCTTTTGTTAAAATACAATTAGAGACAACTCTTTAGCAAATTAATATTAAAGTGGCTTGTTTTTTCTGTAGTTGCTAGGCCTGCCTATGACCTGAAACCCGGAGAATGGCTTCTGGCCAACATTAACTGCACTGGCTATTACCGAGTCAACTACGATGAGGAGAACTGGTATAAACTTATTGATCAGATGGAGACCGATCATCATGTGAGTATTTATTTATAGTCTTTGTAAAACTAATTTGAGGTTTGATTATTGTAATATTGTAATATTGTTTTTACATCATTTGAAATCCTCACCTGTCCTTGCGAAGTATTGCCAACACATCTGTCGTTGTGTATCAAGTGTTTTCCTGTTTGTTTGCTATTCTGTGTATGATTTCTGATTTGTCTATTTGGTCTACTCTTTCCTTTCATTTCATTCTTGCCGCTCTGGTTCTAGTTGTCCTGTTGGTTTTCTACTAGTTACTAATTTTTGCCTTTGTCTTATGCTTTCTGCCTTGTCCAGTCTAGTCCATGTTTGCCTTTTTTTCTAACCTGTCATAAGGTTTGTGTAGGTTTAACCCAGTTGTTTACCATCTCTACCATTAAAACCAATTGTTCTAAAATAAATGACATATTAAACATTGAGAATGTTTGCACTTTTAGAGAGATGAAGACCTGTATTACAGCAAAGTTCACTTTCTATTTTACAGTGTAATGTTTATTTTATAGGATATCCCACTCATCAGCAGGGGCCAGCTAATTGACGATGCGTTTAACCTTGCTCGGTATGTTCTTTTCCATTTACGTCCCAGTAGTTCCATAATCCTCATATTGTACAGTATTTGAAAACTGTAATATTCATTACTTGCATTTCTTCTAAAGGGCCAAATACGTCAATGTCACTTTGGCACTGAGCACCACAAAATATCTGATAAATGAGACTGAATACATTCCGTGGGAGTCGGCCCTGAACAACCTGCAGTATTTTATCCTCATGTTTGATCGCTCTGAGGTCTATGGCCCCATGCAGGTGAGTGAAATCAGCAGCACCTGGTGAAATCTGTGTGTGATCAGGACTAACTGTGTGCATATACCTTGTTATTTATTATTATTCTATATATTTATTTGCATACAGAAATATCTTCGGAAGCAAGTTGGGCCACTGTATGACTACTTTCAGGAATACACAGACAACGCGACTGTTCCAGAGAAACACTCCGAACAGTAATTGAGTTTCATAGTACTTATAATACCTAGTTATCAATCAATAATTCACAGTAGTTATGAGTAATTCATCATTGGTAATGGGAGATTCTTTGTTATTTATTATTACTTACTGAAGAATTTATAGTAGGTATTCATTATTCTGAATAAATCTTAATAATTACTGTAAAATCCATGGTACCATTATACATAATAGTTTCCCAATAGTTACTGAATTATACTTAGTGGTTGTGGCCTTCCTGATAATGGTTGTGTTGTTAATTGATAATTCATAGCAGTTCTTAAAAATAATAATTCTTAATAATTGCTTAATTGTTCATCATGGTTACAGTTATTAAATAATTAATATTATTTACTCTTCATTAATTTTAGTTTCTGAGTAATTTATAATAGTTGTCTAATAATTCACAGTTGATTGTTGGTACTAAATGATTAAGAGTAAAATAGATACTAAATCATTTATGTCAGTTAATAAATAACTCATAGTTGATGTGTCTTACCTTCCTCTCCAGGTTTAACCAGATAAATGCCATCTCAGTGGCATGCAGCAATGATGTTCAGGAGTGCACAGAAATGGCAACCAAACTCTTCAAAGATTGGAGAAACGGTACCAATCGGTAAATAACCATTATATTGTGAGATTAAACTGTTTCACATCTTTGTTGGTTTCCAAACAGCTATCAAGCCAAACAGCTATTAAGTGTTTTTTTGGTTTATTATTGTGACATAAGCCTGTACACACTTTTGCACCCCATTTATTATTATAGACAAAAGTCCTCAAAAATATGTTGTCATCTGCAAATGAATTTAATTTGAAAAATATGTTCAAAATATTATTTACTGAGTCCTGGTTCCTCCCAAGGTTTCTTCCTCTTAGTGTGAGGAAGTTCTTCCTTGCCATTTTTTTCACCATCTCCTTGGTGCTTACTCATAAGAGGCTTGGAGCTGTATCTTTGTAAAGCTACTTTAAAAAGCTCTTTATAAATAAATTTAAATCAATTTAAAATGTATAATGACATTATACTTCAACCAAAGCAAACTGAATTCAAATGCTAAATAGTGGAGGTTACTTTCTTTTTTCCAACAAAGGATCCCCCCAAACCTGAAGTCCACCATCTACTGCAGCGCCATAGCATCGGGAGATGAGGACGACTGGGATTTTGCATGGAATCAGTATGAGAAGGCTAGCATTGCCACAGAGAAGGACAAATTAAGATATGCACTCTCCTGTACCAAGAAAATGTGGCTGCTGAACAGGTAAAAGCACCTAAAAGTACTGCTTTAGTAATGCATATAGTATTCAACTTTACACAGAAATCATATTTTCAGAGCTTTAATCCCTTGAAAATAAGATATTATGAGATTGTAATGTCACTGATATCAGAGGTTACTTTATTAAAGGGGTGGTTATCCCAAGATGATGGGGTGGATAGGGCAAGTTTTAATAGCTTGATATTTTTTCATGGAAATAGCTATAATAATTGAAATGCCAATTTTTTTTTAAACATCTTGAAAACTATAAATATATGAATCAAAACCTCAAAGAAAACTGTATACACCTTTCAAGTGCAGTTTACAATTTCTCTATATTTTTAAGTTAAGTATAAGTTTTCATTCAGATAAAATTTGAAAAATGTATCACTAAACAGTGTTTGTGTGGAATTTAACACAAACGGCTCATTGTATTGATATGGATCCACCTACAATTTCACATTTGTTCTGTTTTCACTCAGATATCTTGAATACACTCTGGAACCCAGCAAGATACGGAAGATGGATGCAGTCTCTACCATAAACCACATTGCTAGAAATGTAGCCGGACAAGCTCTTGCCTGGGATTTCATCCGGGCCCACTGGACGGAAATAACTGAAGAGTGAGTAGAGGTTCCAACTGCACTGCTGAATAACACACTGACGGTTTCACCCGCTTATCATCGTCTCTCTGTGATGAAGTCATGAGTTATATAAAAGGTGCCAAAGATCAGGAGCAATTCACAGGTTGAAGGTTGAGTTCAGAAGTTAATGATGAGCCCTTAATGATTGTATGCAGTTTGTCCCTCGGTTGCCAAGCAACGTGATTATGCGTTCTTAGAACACCTATCTGACTCTCATTTCCTCCAAACAGGTATGGAAGTGGGCTAATGTCTGTTGGCAGTCTGATCGATGAAGTGACGGAGAGGTTCTCCACAGAGTTCGAGCTCCAACAGGTGAACTTCTCATGAACCTCCTGAAACTTCTCCAGCTTAAGAACAGCTTATGAACCCCGCTTCCCCTCAGTTCCCACAGTTATGAGCTCATACTCTCATCAGTGCTTCATTTAGACCCTGTTCTTCAGACTGTTGTAGTTTCAGAGCCCCATTTCAGTTCCTAACTCTCAACATCCTGCTGTACAAAAACACGCATATCTGACACGGGTTAACTTTACAACAGAAGGGTTTAGGTTTAGGTTCCATTTTCCAACAGAATGTTAAATGTTAATTCAAAGTGAAAGGCTACAATAGTGAATGACCTGCTTAAATCATTACTGACTAATTTCTAATAATTACTGAATATATGAAAGTATTTGTTGAATAATCTGTAGTCGTTACTGAACAATCTATAGTGATTACTGAACTTTTCAGAGTCAGTACTAAATAATTTGTAATAATAACTGAATATATTAAGGTATTTGTTGAATAATTTGTAATAATTACTGAATATATTATTTTTTTATTGAAAAATCTATATTCGGTACTGAACGTTTTATAATCATTACTAAATAATTGGTAATATATTGTGATATTTACTGAATATATTATAGGTATGGAACTTTAGAGTAATTACTGATTAATTAGTAGGCATTGCTGAATAATTTGTAATTACTGAATATATTGTAATATTTACTAAATAAATTATAGGTATGGAACTTCAAAGTAGTGATTAATTGGTAGGCATACAGAGTATACTATATGGTTTACTGAGTAATATGTAGTATTTACTGAATAATTCATACTCATTATTAAGCGATTCATATTAATTACTGAACAATCTGTTGTGATTACTGAATACGTTTTTGTATTAACTGAATGATTCAAAGTAATTGTTAATAGTTACTGACAGTTTGTGTTAGAATTGTGTGGAGTAAATGAAATGGCCAGAAAAACATGGGAATATTATTGTATGTCATACAATACATACTTTTTTTACACTTTTAATTCAGAAATGAATTCTGTTACAGTGTAATATTACAGTTACAGTTTTTTAACTGATATTCTACAGAAAGTTGTTTTAAAACTGCAGGCTGGGGGGGGGGGGCTGGAGTCATGTTAACAGCTGGATACTGCATGTACGTGGTTGTAGTGAGAGGTGTAGTTCAGCTGGTTGATATTAAGTCAGTTATACTGGAATAACTCGGAGTGCATGAGCTCATCTCATAACTGTACTGTATCTCTGTGCAGCTGAAGCAGTTCAGAAGGGAGCATTATGGTGACGGGCCCGGGCCGGCCGCTCGAGCCCTGGAGCAGGCGATCGAGAGAACTGAGGCCAACATTGAGTGGGTGAAAGAGAACAAACAGACTGTGATGAACTGGTTTCTACAAGAGTCAAAGGACCACTGAGTGTTCACAGGTCTGTGAAACCCTGTGCACGCGGAGCAGAGGAGAGCCGGCGCAATGAAAAACAGATGTAGAGCCATGGCATGGTGATGGAGACAACATCCTGTGTTTCGCAATGTTTCTTTTTGTCCCCCCTCAACGACCAAAGACTGTAAAGTTCATACGGAAATCCCATCATGTTAAATTCACAGTGGAGATTATGTGCCTTTTAAAATGACTGTTATATAATGGAAAACCCATTTCCCTAAAAATCCTATTCCTATTTTATGAAATGCCTTTTTTTCTATGGTCAGGATTTAAATAAGATTTTCAAATTTAATTTGAATTTATTTTTATTTTTATCAAGCACATGTTTATCTGTACAACTCTGCTTTGTTTACACAGATGAAGTGCCACTTACTAGGCATATTAAGCACTTTTTAAATGCAGTGTATATAACACTTGAAATAGTGTATTTTGTAAAAACAGAAATTGATGATTGATATAAAAGTATATATTTTGTGTATAAAATCTTTGTGCTAGTTTCTGAAGTAAAATAAACAAAATTTCTAAATATACATTTTGTTTGACTCCTGATTTCCTTTGTAAAGTAATGAATTGCTTTATTAGTAAACTGCATCAATGAAACCCTTCACATAAATACTGTATTCTTTTACATTGAAACACTTTTCCTAAACGCAAACATCATGTAAGATGTATCCATTTTTAACATACAAGCACTTTTCACAGCCCAGCATACAAACACAAAATCTGTGTTTAATTTGAGAGCAATAGGAAACTCTTTACATAAAGACAGGAATATTTTTGTTAAAATACCTTATGCTAAAGTAATTGCACTATTGTACTGATGAATTCATAATAATATACTTTACCAGTCCAAAGGTTGGACACCTTCCACCTTCTCCTTTCATCCAGACTATGAAGGAACACATAGAAGGAATCATTTAGTAGTTTAATGTGTTAAATAAACCAAAATACTCTGTGAAGCAATTAGATGAGCTCTTATCTGTAGTGCTTTTAACATAATATGTATTAAAACATTATTCAAATAGAGTTTTTCACTGTATACAAACATTACCTCTTTACAACACAACTGATGCTCTCAAACACATTTAGAAATTAATTTTGACGAGTTCAGCACAGCTGTTAACTGAAAGCTATTCCAGGTGACTCTACCTCATAAGGCTGACTGAGAAATGCCAAGATGTATAAAGCTGTCATCTAAGTAACAGGTGCTAATTTGAAGAATCTAAAATATAAAATATATTCTTTTTGTTTACTACATAATTCCATATGTTTTTCTTCATACTTTGATGACTTTAATAATTATCTACAATGCAGAAATGTTTAAAAACAATACATTTAAGGTATGTCTAAACTTTTGACTGGTACTGTATATGTGCATTTTACACAACCCAGCACACAGACACAAAACCTGTTTTTGTTAAAAAATGGCTTTTATTATGGCACATATCAAAGGTTTATGTAATTCCAACTTCATACGTAAAGTGTCAATATTCATATGTAAAGTGTATTCATACATCTGTCTTCTTCTGTGTACTGATCAGTCATCCTGAAAGAGAAACAATGATAATTAAGGTCACTCATACAGTATTTACACTTTTCACTGCAAAAAAAGGTCTTGGAATATATTCATTTAATGAGACGAGATAGTGCTGCTACCTGCCCCATTAGCCCAGCTAGCTGAATTGCCTCATTTGCAATGCTGCAGTTCGCTTTTAGCCTAGCACAGATTCTTTCTTTTGCTCACACTTTTAATGTTTATTTCCCAGCTAGTAGTGTCACGCAGGGCTGCAGTAATGAGGCCAGTTTCTCAAAGCACCCTGAGGTCATTTGATTCCAATATATAAATATAAACTGATACGGCAACAACTGCCTTAGAATACTATATATATATATATATATATATATATATATATATATATATATATAAGCACCATGTTCTCAGGAAGTGGTCACTGACTATTGCTAATCCTAATAAACCACTCCTTAATAAGAGGCCATATTTTATTCCAGACAAGGTCAGTATTAAAAACAGAAGGCCAACAACGTACCCACTCTTCATCATCAGCTCCTTGGCCCTGCTCAGCCGGTTTTGAATCACTCAGTGTATCTGCTTTGTTGGCCATTATTTTGTCAGTCCACGATGCCCCAGTCTGCTCATCTCCAGCAAAATTGCACTTTGTCACTGTTCCGGCATCCACCTTGGCAAAGGAGACTAAAAAAGAAAGATGGGGGGGTTAAAAAGCAATTAAAGCCATTTTTAAATATACTCAAAATACTGGAACTTACTAAATAAAATGATATAACTTTATTAATATTTGTGTGTATGTGTGTGTATATTAAGATGTATTACATTCATAGACATGGTTCAGAGTGTTCGTTCTGTACAAACTGGGGTGTTGATATTGAATTTTAATGATCGCTGCTCTCCTGGCTATCCCAGGAGAGTGGATGGGATGGAGGATGTGGCTGTGTGTACAATAGAGGGGAAATCAAAAATGACTTGCTAAGCTATCTAAGTTGTGTAAAAAATAATAATTATAGCTGCTCTTTAGATTCATTCCAGACAGTTGAAGCTTATAACAAACTCTTAAACTTTGTATTTTTTACTTAGGATGTCAGTTTGAGCATTGAATCCCTTAATTAAAGCATTCCCCCATTCCCCCTCTACAAAAACACACAGACACTGTTCCAAACCAGCACAAGCACACTAAATAGTGCATAAAATATAATATTCTGCCAGTAAAAGTGCATTCATTAGTGAGGTTAGAAAAGTGTAGGAATGTGTGTGGTTTGGGATGCAGAAAGTATAACTGGCACAGTGGAGAGGTGGACTGAGAATGAGGCCAGATTGGTTTAAGAGGAATGCTGCCACTTTTTAAAGTGAAAAAGAGAGCGAGAGAGCTGTTCAGAAAAACTACAGATCTTTCACCAGCCACTATGGATGAAAAGAACTAAGACCCCATTTCTACCTGATCACTTTATTTCTCTTGAGTATCGGGATTATATTTGGATATGGCTATACCACATAAAAATGCAAGTGTAAATGCTGGGTATGCATCCAATAATATACAGTAGCAACTCAAAATATTTGTCCGAAAATGGCAAAAAGAACTTTCGATATTGAGTGAAAATACTGAATAATTTATACTGAACTGTGTCTCATTTATTTAAAGTTATGTTGCAGCATTTCCTATAACCTCGACTTGATTAGCACTGCTGGGTAACTTACGATTAAAATTACACTGCTTAAGTAACTACTGGGGTACATTTATGACTGAAATGTTGTAACAGATTTTTTTCAAGCCAGATAAAAATTCATTTAGGCAATAAAATGTATTCAATGGAGAAAAAAGTGGCAAAACATATTCTGTATTTGTACCAATTGTTTTAATTTGTTCGGTATGTTACATTACATACATATAATATATATAATATATACAATACCTTTTTAAAATGTATTTCTAAATTTACCACATATTTTCCCCAATTTGGAAGCACATGTGGTTAAAATCTTATTAGCATACAATCCAGATACTAAATCACATGAAGTGGTCGGGTGTAAACAGTGTCAGAATAACCCGATCAGTAGATCATGTAGATGTCTGGGGTGCTAATATTACAGAATTTACAATAAACATTAAATCAGAAAAACAAGTTTAACACTTTTGAAGGAAACTGACAAGTGTTAATATATATATTTTTTATGTATTTTCAATTAATTATTTTTTTTATTGCACAGAAAGTCAGTAGGTAAACATAGATATTACAAAGCACTGTGAAGGGTCCAATAAAGGGTCCAAATGGTGGGAAAGAAATACTTTTGGCACCTTTACGCTGTATATAAGATTGAAGTGCTTGTTATAAGGTGATGATGAATCCAGTGTCTATTTGAACAAGGAAAACATTAAAATGGGCTAGGCAGGGCTGGAATCCCCCGAGATAAGTGTGTACTTCATGATATGGCAGCAGCTCCACCCCAACACATGGCATGTCATAAACAGTATCATGTCAGCAGCAAGACATTCCCTGGTTTACAGCTTTGCGGAAGTGATAATACACTCACAGATAAAGGGGCCATCTCCCTTGGTTTTTAGACGGATTTCTTGGCCACTTTCCAGCTCCACCTTCTCCATCTCAGTCTCCAGTATCCAGAAGGCAAATGCTTGTTTGGGGCAGTGCTTCTCTGTTACTGTAATTAGCTCCTTCTTGTTCACAATGTCCTTCAGCTGGTCTTCAGTAAGTCTATCTGACTCACCTTTGGCCTCCTGTTCTGTTGGGTTAATAAAAAAGTATACACAAACTAATCAGACGGTTTTAATCATCAGGGGTCTGGGCAATCAACACTCTGTTATTAAGATGTAGAGGGAGTCACAGTTCATAGTCTTCACAAATTCTGCCATATCATTTGGATTCAATACAATTAATGTAAAATTCAACACTCTACTAAAGTAAGGTTTCCATTAGGGGTGTGCCATATCGTATTGTACGCGATAATATCGCCAATTTTTTTCAATATCGTGTACAATATTATACTCTGAAATATCGTGCCATATCATCAACCCCTAATTATCACATCAGGGTACTAATATTTTGCTGTTTTTAGCAAAAGAAAAATTTACACTGTTCTCATTTCCCATTTTATATCTATTAGGAGACAGATAATATTTGTCCAGTATCATTTAATTTTACTTTAATCCTGGATATATGGAGATATTTGTAGAGCATTATTAGTATCATTACATTCTGGATCATTGACTTCTGTTACAAATCTGAATAATTTCCCCCTTTTTTGTATTTCAAAGTAAGAAAATTTAATATTCAATTTGGTTCAGTAGTGTTTTCTTGAAATCATTTTTTAAATTCAGTATTTTATCCTATCGCCAAGAGTATCGTTATCGCGAAAATACCATGAAATATTGTGATATTATTTTAGGGCCATATCGCCCACCCCTAGTTTTCATCTACTTTAAATATATTTCAGTGAGTTTGTCACCCACAGTTTGTCAAAATGAAATCATCTCCTCTCCTAACTAAAAGGGGAACGCCAAAGTGAAAACAGAGAAACTCTGTACATACTCACAAGACCAAAGGGAAACACACAAAATAAGCTGAATCTGAAGCAGTTAAATGCTTATTACCCACTGGCAGGTCCTGGCTTTAATACAAGTTAAAAGTAATATACTGATAAGATTATTGCCTGCTTCATATTTAGTACATGCAGTGGGCTATTATTGTATCTATATATAAAGATGCGTAAACCCATGATAATCTGAGAGTGGCACAGACATCAGGAAACAACGGCACAAGCTTTGATAGAGCAGGACTTGCAGACTGCACAAGAGTTACCTTAATGCCTCATAAACTAATCACTGTTTATCACATGACACTGAAAATAACCAGTTTCTTGTAATCCACTTTAGCAATAAAAATACTTACTGTAAGATGACATAAGATAACCTGTGTTGACCTTCTTGGTCTCACTGAAATTGGGCTCGATCTCATTTCCTTTGGCATCATACTTTCTGCAGTGGATTCGGCTAGGCTTCACATACAGAATATAATAGCGCTCCTACAGTACACAAGAAAGAAGAATTATACATGTGTGCGTTCAACAAGGCCATAAAATGGACCATTCAAGTACCTTTTTCTTAAGTTGTATTATTTACTACATTTGTACTATGAAGTAACACATGCAACTAGGTAGTAGACAAAAAGTGTTTGACCTTCATATTTTGGCTTGTTTAAAACTATTTTTACTTCGTAGTTGCATATTCGTTCCTTCATACTTTTGGTGTCTACAATGTAGAAAATAATAAATATAAAGAAAATACTGAATGTGAAGGGATGTGCACAATATTTTTACTGGCAGTGTTTGTATGTGTGTATATATATATATATATATATGTACTGCATATCAATAACGGCTCCCAGAATCTAGAATAAGTGGCCCAAGTGTGAACACAAATGCACACGCAGGTCACACAGACTTTTTTCCCCAATCACGTTTGTGAAAGAAGGGGAGAAGGAGAGAAAGGTGCTTCCCTCGTGTGTATATTCATGAAGCGCGTGCAAATCAAAGAGGGTTCTGATTGGCCTGTTCTCTGCAAAAAGTCTGAATGAAATATAAAATTTGTTTCTCCTCTCAGGTTTTTTATTTTTGGGCAGGCAATGAGGAGGTGGTCCAAGTCCAGGTCCAGGTCCAGTGGTTCCTCTCTGAAATTAATTTTTGCAGCTTGGGATGTGTGCCTTCATATATATATATATATAGACCCTCTCTGTCTGTAAAGTTACCTTTCTGTTGTTGGTGTCTGTGATTGCATGACGAGACACATCAATAAAAGTCCCCTCCAGAATCACCCCAGCGCCTCTGCAACACAGCACACACATTCACACGGTCATTATATCAGAGTAAAACTGAAATAATGCAGAGAGAAGTTTTATAGACTGTAGTTTTCCTCTCAGACTGTTTCCAGGCGCAGTGAAATAAAGGCAGCAGGTTTAAGAATTAAGGAAAACAGCGCTGTAGTTTAATATATGAGGTAACTTAAATGTGTACCTCTGATAGAAAGCCGGGTCCCAGACTGTAGAAAGTTTCTCATTATGAACCGGTTTATTCTGAAGCGCAGTGTTATCATAAATCCGGCTCATTCTGATTTACTCCAACTTTTCCTGTGTTTTTCCCACTTCCTCGTTGTTGTTTGTGATCAGGAAGTGAGCGGGCAGCGCAGTGTTAGACTGTAACTGCATGCGGACTCTCTAAACGCTCACACCCCATGATCTATAGATCAGCGAAACCCAGCAGTTTCTAAAACTCAGCCTCCTGCTGCTGCTGCTGTTGTCTTCCAGCTCTCTAAAAAACCTAAATACAAACATATGCTAGCTTAACCCTTTCAGACCCTGCATCCATTACAATGTACACCATGTATTTTCTTCATTTTTAAATGTTTTGTTGCACAAAATACTAATTCAGAGCTGTTGTCCATCAATAGAATATACCATGAACCAACCAATAAAAGTAAAAAAAAAAAACAATGAAACAGTAATCCCGCCCACTACCCTGAAAAAACAGTAGTACCAGAGATTGTAACAGCTATTATTTATTAATTTATTTATTTACTAATTCAACCCTCCTGTTATGTTAATTTGTCAGGAACAGCAATGGTGTCCATTTGATCTGGTGCATGTTTAATAATGTAAATATTTTATTACTAACTCCATTGCTAATTATTCTATCAATATTTAGTGCAATGGTGTTTCTTCCCTCTAACAGTTAATGTTTAATTAGGATAATTTCTCCTTTTCATTAAAAAAAATACATGTTTTACTAATTTATTACTTTTGAAAGACAAACATATAAAACACAATAGTTTTACATAACATTGAAACATGGTCAGTGTAAATAATTTTCTGACTGTATCCAAATTTAAAATAAAGAAGAAATGGGTTTTCATCCATTTTTTCATTTTTTTTTTAATTCCAGCCTTTTACAAACAGATTTTCTAGAAAAATGAAAAGTTGAATCTTCTCTCAACTTTTAGATTTGTCTATTTTTATATCTTGTAACACAAATCTGATGGTATAATACAACTTGCAAAATGCAAAAATTAAAATTAGAAAAATGGATGAAAACCTATTTCTTGTACACTGTAGTTTTTGCAGGGGGTGGTTGCAAACATGTGGGTAAACAACTTTCATATTATATGTTGATTGCACTAACTAAAAACTTTTTTTTCTAGATCTTCAAACTTAAAAACTTTTAATTTAACCCATAACATAACAGGACGGTTAATGTGATTTATTTTCTATGTGAATTTTATAGTAGATTATTAGAGTCTTCTTGTCTGTGCATTGCAGGAAGAAAACAGCATTCTTACACTTTTTCCTTCACAAATAATTCAGGTCTGAAAGGGTTAATACCTAGATATACACACACCTGGCAGTTTATCTGCATTTTACCTTTACTCTTCCGCTTTAATGTGAACAACAATAAAATAAACATTAATGTGCTTTTTTTGTTAGTTAATTCTAATACAAATACCCTTTTTAGCCATCTAAAAACTTGTCAGTTTTTTTTATTCCCTACACAAACCACATGAACATGACAGGTAAAAGAGAGACGTTCTGGAGAAACATTATGCCCAACGAGCAAGTGAATGCTTGTTACACTGTCACACTGATTTGTGTTAATTTACATTTAAGTTTTACCATTTTAGGAGTTGGTCAGTCAACTGGCTGTTGTAGAAAACAGTGTTATCACTGGTTGATCAAGATGTAAGTGCATGTAGACCACCAATAGTGGTGGTGAAAAGACGGGCCATATAGAGTCATATTTAAAGCTGTTTGGCAACTGTAAAAAAACAAAAACTGATGTAAAATCATTGCAAAATTCTTTGTCATATACACTTCTCACATTTCCAAAAGAGGTTTGTATGGTCATGTTTTATTGGACCTGACAACTGGGAAGGCCCCTGATGTCAAGCACACAGAACTCATTATCATATTTTTAAAACCAGTTTGAGATGACTTTTGCTTTGTTGCATGGCCCATCTTAATGCAGAAGTAGTAGATGGGTAAATTGTGAAATGAACCTGTATTGCTATCCTTCTGCTGACCTTTTTTTTCAACAAACCCATTCTTTCTGACACTTATTGGGTGATTTTATATATTTTCTCAAGAGATGTTGTTAAAATCTCAGACCAGCTGTTACAGAAGTACTTAAACTGTCTAGCACCAACAATGATGTCATGCTCCAAATCACTGAAATTACATTAATTAAGTCATTATGATGTGCTACACACACATTCACACCTATTGGTGGCTGTCTGTGGTCTGTCAGACAGACACTTGAGGATTCCTCTCAAAATTAGTGAGAATTCTTCTGCCAGTCTACCAGTCCCTTCAGGAGTAAGGAGCTCACCAGTGCACTCTCTCATGTTTGTGATATTCCACACAGTTGATTTGGGCAACCAGAGCGTTTGACCTGTGCCACTTATTGTTTCATTTTTGTTTTGTTTTTTTCTGCCTCATAATATCTTCTCTGACTTTCATTGGCACAGATCTTGCTTCATGCTACAGACTCCAAAAGTCTATCCAAAGCTGAATATCTTATGCCGGCACTAAAAAAAACAAAAGAACACAACTAAATCATAAACTGATGAGAAGCCAAATGACCCAAACTTTGTGGTGTACTGAAATTAGGAGGGCTGTGTAAAAAAATGCTGTAATTTCAAAATGTTGAAACCAAAATGTATGCAAATACCCTGAAAAAAAAATCTGGAATGTAATTTTGTCAGATCCATCTACACATTGTAATTGTGGGGTAATTTACACAACATAGTTTCATAACCATATGCTGTGTCATGTCTGGTGAGAAGATAAAGATATGTTTAAAGATAAACATGTCCTTACCTTAGGCATAATGTGAAGATAAAAAATACCTCAAAAATATACACAGCTCTCAGAGAGAAACACAAAAGCTACTAAATACATGCATTCATACGAAAAATAGATACAGGAACTTTGTATTTCGAAATTCCTCTGTAGGTCATTCATAGATCATCAGTTTACAATAAATCATCTATTAAATGCTACTTAACTGTAAATGTATGTAACATATCATGTTAATTATAACCATAGACCTAACTCTAAATCAAATTCTTTGATTACTCCTTTCACATCATTATTATATTTTGACTTACATATGTGAAGATGAGCTGAACACAAGTATCATGAAGCCAGCTAAATACTTCAGTGACTGGGATGCATTTCCTTGGGAATAGAGCATGCATTCAGGATTAAAGACTAAAAAAAAGTGGACAGACCACAAGGAGATGCCACAGGAAAACCTATTTCAGCCGACTGTGCAAGGTTGAAGGTTGAAGTTCGGCTGAACATTCATCTTTCGATAGAACATTAAAACCATACACCAGGCCAAAGCTCCAGTGGTTTGAATATTAAAAGGGAATGTCAGAGACAGGCCCAGTTATTAAAACTTTAATTTAACCCATAACATAACAGGACGGTTAATGTGATTTATTTTCTATGTGAATTTTATAGTAGATTATTAGAGTCTTCTTGTCTGTGCATTACAGGAAGAAAACAGCATTCTTACACTTTTTCCTTCACAAATAATTCAGGTCTGAAAGGGTTAATACCTAGATATACACACACCTGGCAGTTTATCTGCATTTTACCTTTACTCTTCCGCTTTAATGTGAACAACAATAAAAAAACAAACATTAATGTGCTTTTTTTGTTAGTTAATTCTAATACAAATACCCTTTTTAGCCATCTAAAAATGCATGCATTCATACGAAAAATAGATACAGGAACTTTGTATTTCGAAATTCCTCTGTAGGTCATTCATAGATCATCAGTTTACAATAAATCATCTATTAAATGCTACTTAACTGTAAATGTATGTAACATATCATGTTAATTATAACCATAGACCTAACTCTAAATCAAATTCTTTGATTATTCCTTTCACATCATTATTATATTTTGACTTACATATGTGAAGATGAGCTGAACACAAGTATCATGAAGCCAGCTAAATACTTCAGTGACTGGGATGCATTTCCTTGGGAATAGAGCATGCATTCAGGATTAAAGACTAAAAAAAAGTGGACAGACCACAAGGAGATGCCATAGGAAAACATATTTCAGCCGACTGTGCAAGGTTGAAGGTTGAAGTTCGGCTGAACATTCATCTTTCGATAGAACATTAAAACCATACACCAGGCCAAAGCTCCAGTGGTTTGAATATTAAAAGGGAATGTCAGAGACAGGCCCAGTTATTATCCACAGTCTCCGGTTCAGTGAGAATCTGTTACATAACTTCAGCTTGTGGTTTCTAAGCTATTAACAGTGAATATTTTGTGGTAGTGTTTTACTGTGGCAACCAATTTACATATTTTGGCATTTCTCAGCATAAAACTGTATGTGATTTGTTTTTGGTGAATAAACCACATGATCAGATGCTTTAGCTGAAAAGGCCCTGAAACATGAATTTCAATAGCTCTTATTTCAGGAGAGTCTCCTCTGTTGATACTGGAGCATAAAGCCAGCTGTTGCTTTATTGATGAACAGCACGTCATTCGGGTTTGATATCGAGAGATAAATATGAGATATAGATCGGAATTCCACACAGGGGTGTTATAGTGAGCTGTGGAACAAAGGAAATGTGTTCTCTTGAATAACAGTGCTTCAGCCAATACTTTTGGGATGAGTTGGGGACTTTGGGATGAGGTGGGTGGTGATCATCCAACATCCTGAACTCACTAATTCTTTTGTTGCTGAATGTAATGAAATCCTCACAGAAATGCTCCAAAATCTTCCCTGAACAGTGAAGACAGTCATTCAAACAATACTGTGACAAACTCTTTTTAATATTCTTGATTTCACAAGAAACAATAATGAGCAAGTGTACATAAATTGTTTCATATTTTGTGTAAAATCAAAATAAATCCCTGTAGTAGAGTTACCCTTCAAAATTCCTTAAGAAAGTAAGTAAAGGTGAGCAATGTCCTCTCCAACACAGGTGTTGCTCTAATGCAGTTCTAATTCAGTTTGGTCTTAACCCACACTTTAACACTACATTTGCCATTTCTCAGGCATTTTAATGATGATCTTTAGTTTTCAACCTTCCAAACCACTTCTGGACCAACATTTTTAGAAAATGTTGAGAAAAGCATCACTACAAAAAAATGCCCTAAGATACAAATCAGCAATTGTCGCTTTTGTTTGCAGTGGTGTCGTGAATAAAAAACTGGACAGCTCTGAACTGGAACCAGCTCCAGCAATAGGTTTGAGTATTAAGGCCTCATAGTGATCGCTTCAATCCTGCCTTGGCTGTGCAGCCAACTGCTGGTGTGATAATTTGGCAAGCCATCACATACGACACCGGCTCAGCTATATGTGCAGGACATCCTGCGGACATGTTGTCTTTCGTGGCAGGGCTTCAAACTGACTTTTTTCAACAGGATAATACTCACCCATATACTGCACATACTGTTTTCTGAGGAATGTCTTCGCCTGATTGCAACACGTCCTTGACCTATCTGGTCACCAAATTTATAGTCAAACAAGCATTTTTGAGATCAGTGTGGAGGCCAGCTTTGGCAGTCTAAGAGTGTGCAAGGTGTGGTTTTTTATGTGTAATTATGTTCTCCTTCTTAGTGCATTGTTGTTGTTTTTTTCATGAATATTGTACTACTGCTTCTTTCCTAGCTGTTGGCTAATTTGACAGTCTAAAATACTTAAATGCCGAGTACAGACTGCTCTGAAACCTTCCACATCCAGACCCATTTTATGCATCACAATTTATATGAACGTCTTGACTTTTTTTTACGCTTGGGCGTTGTACCAGGTTTGTCAAATGGTATCTTCTCTATACAGCTTCTTCTGGCCTTTCTTACCCCAGTGGGGGTGACCACAGATCTATCACAGTATGACACGCCCTCCTGATCCTGGATGAATAATAATTTCAATATGTTAGAGTCTTTAATAGGTGAAATGAGGCAATTGAATTTAATTATGGCTTATTTTGGGTCAGACTGTTCCATTCCTGAAGTGATCCTTGAAGTTCAGCTTGGTAAGGTATCATTTAGTGGCTGCATAAATCAGATGATCACAGTGCACACACAGCTGTGGCATACTTTCAGTAACTGCCAGAAATGTGGCCATAAGGAACAAACTGATATGAACTATGGTAGGACAGCTTACCTTTGACTCAGGGCGTATGAGCTTTCTTTCCATAACTTGAGAACTGTGTGGACTTTCATCTGAACTTGCACCTATAAAAAGCATAATATCAGCCCAGTGCTTCACATAAAACAGGCTCAGTACAGCATGCGAGTTCAATACATTCTTTGTCTTTTATAACAAAACATGAGTCTTATTAGACAGTGGAACCCGGGTTCTCAACTTAAAAGCTATGGAATCATGGGAGTCATTATATTAATGTCTCAATTTTTCAAACAATCTCTGCCTTTGTATGCCTTCACTGAAGCAATAAAAGACTCACTCTGTGTTGGGTGGAGCTGGAGTCGTATGCTCAACCACACGTTGCGTCTCTGACTCCAGTCCCCAGGAGCCTCCACTTCATAGAGGCGCTCCCTCTGATCCTGGTGGGTCTCTAGGTACTTCTTGCATACTGCACACAAACATGTTGAGATTAGGTGTGTCAGAAACATCATTCAGTAGAGGATATGGTATTGGTAAAATGCTCCTACAGTTAACCTAAGATCTACTTGTTGCCAAAATACACAGAGGGTGTTCAAAATCACAAACACCACATGAATTCCCACACTCTGGTCTTTGTAAGAAGTTGGCTCAACCTAAGCCATCAAAGTCAATAAGAACTGAATGAATACAAGCTTCAATAAACCAACACTGTTATCTGAGAACAAACTTCATAACGGACTCTCCATCTTGAATATAAAAGTTATAGTTAAAAAAAGTAGCCTGTCACACATGGTTAATGTGATGTATGTAATTTACTATAACAAAGCATAACAGCACGTTTTAATTAAACATTTTAACCGACTAATTTATTTACATATATTTAGATTTATTTACATTTTTATTACATCTATTCATTGGATTTGACTAATCGTTGCATAAAAAACTTTCCAAAAAGTAACTAACTTAATTTTATTTCTCTAAGGAGGCAAAACTGTTTTAACACTAACAGTATGCTGTAAAGCTCTGCCCATCCCTATATGTTATAATGACAAAACAGACACATTTCTATCTCATTCTTCTCCTCTAAACTCATTCATCTCCAAAGTCTAAGTGACTATTTTAAAGAATCAAATGTGACATATCAAACCTGTACATTAAGATAATTCCTAACCACAGCCACTTTTACCGACATTGCTGGGTGGTTGCTATGGCACCTAAGCTGGTTGCTGTGGTGTTCCTAAGTGGTTCCTATAGTATATCAGGTGGTTACTATGGTGTTATTAAGTGGATGCTATATAGGCTAACAGTATAGCAAGGTGATTGCTGTGGTATTTTAGGCAGTTGCCAGAATATTGCACAGGGAGTTGCAAGGTGGTTGTTTGGATACTATGGAATCTTCAGATTGGAGAGAGTCAAACTTAAGTCATGAGGCTTTGCTTTTGATGTCTGTTGATCAGTACAAATATATAACTGATAATTATAACTGATATGAGATAAGTATTTCCAGGATAACTAGAACAAATCTTTTTGCACCCTATAACCGATGTAACAATACAAATTCAGAAACAATCAGTTCAGTGAAACTTAGATAGTGCTAAAATAAACGAATTTACTAGTCTAAACCTGTGAGATAAGTGCTAGAAGATTTAATAACAGTGTACATCTCTTCTAAATAAAGATGGTGAGAGAAAGACTGTTAACACTTAAAATGGCATGCACTGCCATTACTTAGTGGCCCAGCACCAGTCCCCATCAGCCACCTGCAGGATATCTGGAAGTTCTCATTTCTCTATAACACACAGAACGTGTACCACAAGAGAATCCTGAAATAAACCAACAGCATCTTCACAGACCCCACACATCCTAACCACAGCAAGCTGCACCCTCTAGTTTCAGGCACAAATTACAGTCTGAATAACCAGATTAATTAACAGTATTTAAACACTTTGGTTCATAGATCACATTTTTGTATTTCATTTTAGATGTCTCCATGCTTTTTAACTCTATCATCTGAGTACACTCTGAAAACAACATGTTTGGTACTTGTTTAGTCTGAAATGCAGCACAGTTTTGCAGTGTCACTAATGCTCCACTGCATATAGCAAGACAATTTGCATACTTTTGGATAGATAAGATGTAACTGTTACTGTAATTCTGTTATGTTATATAAAGTCAGGTCTAAATGCAGGCTGAACCCAACTGAGCATGCTTTTTTTACTAACTGAAGACAAAACAAATTACAAAAACCCACAAACAGAAACTAAAGGCAGATGCAATAAAGGCCTGGCATAACATCTTAACAGGGGATCCAAGAATCCTAAAAGTATTATTCTCTAGCATGCAAAAAAGAAGCCACATGTCAACACAATCCAAAAATGCCCCAATCCTCTCTGGGCCAAAGCTCGTTTAGAATAGACTAAGGCAAAACGGAAAAATATTCTGTCTAAATAATCAAATCAAATTATCCTACAGCTTGGTATTAGTGCACAGTTCAAGAATCTGTATATCTCTGATAGTATGAATGGTATTAGTACCGATGGTGTTGCATTGCATATTTCAGCAAGACAATGCTAAACCACTTACTGCCACAACCATATACAGCAAGGTTTTGCAGAAGATCACCACAAAGCAGGCCCCACCCCCGTCTGCTGAAGTGTGTTCAATAAAAAAACTCTATGCATGGTTAACGTGTACTGACTAATATGAAGAGGTGTGTGAAAACACTTGTTCACTCTTCTGGCTCTAACTACCCACTATGCCATGTGTGTTGTCAACTCATGCTCACACCAAACTGTTTTAGACAGGTTCTACACACATGTCAAAGTTTCTATAAATATACACCCATTTTACCATCACATATTTCTATACACAAATCTGGATTGTTGCATGAGAGGTTGCTTACATGCATTCAAAATCTGTTTTTTGCATGCACGCTGTTTATAAATGAGGCTTTTGGAGTTTGTCAGAAACCATCTGGACTTTGGTTGAAAGATACAGTCAGAACTCTTCGGGTGAAACACACCATCAAATCAATAACAAATGGTTACCGGAAAACCAATTTAATGGATTGGATTGACCACCTCGGTCACTGTATTTAATTAATATTAAATACACCAGAAGTATGAAGGAAGGATTTTGCAATTTTGTGGTAAACAAAAAAAGGTTTCCACATTCACCTGCACTAAACCCAGCTGAGAGGAGCTGCACGAGAAAATAAAGAAAAAAAAGCATCTCTGGGAACTCCAGAGTATTAGAGAACTATTCTAGGAGATTCCCTCAAGAAGCTGACTGAGAAAATGTCAAGTGTGCAAATCTGTCATCAAACATATTTTAAAGGATCAAATGTAGAAAATAATAATAATAAAAAAACTGTACATTAAGATAATTCCTAGTCACAGCCACTTTCACCAACATTGCTGGGTGGTTGCTATGACAGCTAAGATGGTTGCTGTGGTGTTCCTAAGTATTCCTATAGTATATCAGGTGGTTGCTATGGTGTTATTAAGTGGATGCTAGATGGGTTAATAGAATAGCAAGGTGATTGCTGTGGTATTTCAGGCAGTTGCCAGAATATTGCACAGGGTATTGCAAGGTGGTTGTTTGGATACTATGGTATCGCAGAAGATTGTTATGGTGTCTCTACAGGTTGTTCACATGCCACCAAGTGTTTGCTATTGTACCCTATATTGATGGTTGGGTGTTATAGGAGTGTTAGTATTATTACATTACATCATTACATTAATTCATATGGGGAAAAAATCCACATTAATCTGTTGGAAAATGTAGAAACACTGTAAATGTTACACGTTATAAAATCAGAGCAAACAATCTAGAATTGGAATGGCGTTTGTACCCCGTGCCTTTTATTTCAGCAGCATAACTGTTTGAATTTTATACAGACATTGTGTCACAATGCATTTTCAAGATTTACTCTGAATGAAGACATTATTAAAATATAGAGGAATATTAATCTTCAATTTGAAGTACATTTTATATAGTTTTACAAAGTACAGTTTTTGCAGCTTTCCATGAGAGAGTAGACACATGCATGACAGGAAATAAAAAAATAAATCTTAAGCTGGGGAAATATGATTTCTGTTCAGATTAAAGTCTTTTAAATATAAAGAAAAATAATTAAATCTGAAAACACCTTGGCAAAATATAAAAATAGAAAAAAAAGTTGCAGAAATGCAGTATATGCTTCTTAATATATAATAATTCTAGTTTTGCTGTTCCCAAAATATTTAAAAAAGCAATGTTGTTCTCATGTGTTTTACAGCTGAAAACCAGCTTTCCCTTTTAATGGAAAAGTATTTTTCAGCGGTCTACCACCACAGCATCCCTGCTTCTCAAACAGTGCACTAAATGATGAATTCTGGCACACGTAATGTTTTGATTTCCTCTATGATTGATTTATTCTGATTTTAAGCCTCATGACAGTCTGCACTATGTTGGCTCTAACATTTCTTTGGTCCTCAAAACAGCAACTGGCTCCAGATGCATGTGCCACATCTAAATCCATCTAGTTTTCTTAGCTGTCTTGTGCTTGCAGCAACCATGCAAAAAAACAGCCGGTCAAGAAAGAACTAGACCGCCAAGTGTCGAATTACTTTCATAAAGTGTTAGCTTTATGTTTAATAATACATTTAAATCAACTGTGATGGTCTGTAACCATATAACCATATTGTGAAGTCAGTCTACTGGAATTAATGGCCTAACAACAAAAGCTGCTTCACAACTACTTACAGAGTGTGATGTCCTCAAAGTAAATGAAGGCAGTTAAATGGTGGTGTCAAATTAAGTTATTTTGTTCTAGAGGATCTTCTAATAGAGACATTGATTGTACAATGATGATTTTGAATTCCTTACCAGTCAGCTGAATACAGTAATAAAAGCACTTGAATAAACATCTTACTCATAAACATATCTATCTTTACAATCCTAAAGATAAGGATGTCAATTTGCTGTCACGTTAAGCATATGTTTACACAGCAACACCTTTAAAATGATTATTATACCAAAAATACATCATTTTACTGATTATGAAAATTATGCAAATTATACTTTTAATGTCACACTATGTTAATTACACTATTTAGTAAGGCTGTACACTGGCAAAGACTTGGCGATACAATACATATATATATATATATATATATATATTTCAATACTGTCAGCAAAGCAATATTTTAATTAAAGTTGAAGAAAACCGCTATAGTAAAAAAACATCTGAGTAAAATCAGTTAACTATTTGTACAATTATAACAGTAGGAACTGAAAACACACTGAAAACACTGCTATCTAGTGGGTGGGGTTAAAAACACAACACAAAATAAATTCAGAATTTCAAAGCAAAATATTTACAATCCTTCAATCCTCCAAAATGTAATATCAATATTTTCTTACATCCCTTCTATATAGTATGTAACTACTACTAACCTCCAAACATGCTGGCAGATATAGGGTAGCTTATTCCGATTGCACTTTCTTTCGGCATGGAGCTGCAAAAATCCTGGAGCATCTGTAAACCTAGTCCATTCTTCCTCCAGCGACTGCGCACATACACTGTGTCCAACACAGGGAGATGGTAACTTTGACCAGTGCAGCCATCGCACAGGCTACCTAGAAGAACAATGTTGACACAGGTAATCAAAATGTGAGATGGTACCTCCAAAACAGTTTAGGCCAAAATATTAGTATCTTCTCTTTTACAGCACAATGTAATATTAATTAACAGGAGAGGGAGTATACTTTCTATACTTACTTGATTACTCTTTAAAGTGGTATATATAAAAAGGCATTTGAGGATTTTCTGGAATGAAGCTTTATGATAAAACACACCTTTCTTTTTAATGGTGTAAAAGCCAACTGCTTCTCCATCTTGCCAGAGGATTTTTGCATATTCCCGCATGGGATGAGTGGAGAAGTACATGTTTTCTCCCAGAGGCCTTTCCAGTATTCCAAATATGATCTGACTGAGCAGGAAGAGTATAACTCTCTCCATCACTGACTCCACCTGTGATAAATAAGGTAATTACATGTCTCTATTTTCATTACTTATTTTGTAATAAAAGCTAAATCATATGCAAAACTTGGAGTTCCTTTTCTAAAACACAGGAGTAACATGCAGCATGTGGAAGAGTACTTTTAATAAATGCAAATAAATAGCTGTGATTGAGTATATTATTTTGTTTATTTGTTAATTTATGAGTACTGTCAAAATGTAGCAAGCGATTACATCCAACAAACCTACCAGACAACTTCATTTTTGTGATATACTCACAAGCAAAAGTCCACATCTGGATTTGCTTGATGTCTTTAAAACTTCATAAATGGGCCACCATTTTCTGTGCAAGTATATTGCAACCACTGAAATAGGAGAGTACACTCAAAAGGGTCAAAGGAATTATAAAAAGATACAGTAGTTCAGTGACTGAACAGGAGTTTGAAAGCTATTAACCTTGGGTGTCATCAGCTGGTGCATGAAGAGCCAGAAGGGAGTGAGGTGGATCATCATCAACAAAGAGATTTAGCTGGCCTATATTCTCTTGAGTTACTTTCACCTGAAAAAAAACATTATTAAATCAAATGTGGTTTATCATTTGGATAAACTTGTTTCAAACAGTCTATGCTAGTCATCCAGGTAAAAACATACTCTATGCTGGCAGGCAAGCAGGTTTACCAGATCTTGACCAGGATAGTGTATGTGGAATTTGAATTTGCTCTTGCCAAGCATGGTTCTTCTTACTTACAGACCAGCTAAACCCCTGCTCGTTTTGAATAGTCTAGCTGGTCCAGTGTGAAACATGATAACAAATACTCCATTCACCCATAGCATTCTGAAATACAGCACTTTTAGGCGATGCTCCCTTGCAATGCTTATGATAGGGGTATAGCGTTGGGAGTGTGGTACTTGTGGAGCTTGTTAATGGTGTAAAAATAGCAATTTTTTCCATGGACGACATCATGCCCTTTGTGTTTATAAGCCTGTTGGGACTATCAGTTTAAAGTGCTGTATTTGGGAATGCTGGGGGTGAAAGGAGGTGGGCTATTTGACAAAAGCTTGTTCTCGTTATCATGAGTCACTACAGCCCAAGTCCATTTCATGGTGGATATCTCCTTTAAGGTGGTGGAAAAGCTGGTAATTCAGGCAAAAACATACCCTATTCTGGTAAACTAGCTAGTTACCCAGCTCTTGACCAGCATATAGTATCTGGCATAAGATTATGGTCATACTTGCCATGTAATTAACCAGCCCACTCCTCAACCAGCTTGGTGGATGATAAGGTTTAGTTATGCAGCTAGGTCAGGTTGATCATAGGTTCAGACCAGCTAAACAATCAATAAACCAGGCAAATAAAAGCATACACTATGCCAGTCAGCCAGGCTATTTTTTCCTCATCAGCAGGGTATATTAAAGATGTGATGTACTTATTTTAAACTAGCATAATAATAGTCTAATGTTCACACCTTATTTCCACTGGGCAGGTTGAAGGTCTGCATGTCTGACAGGTATTTACCAGAGTCAGGTTTCAGTTCATCATAGTCCTGACAGGGAAGGTCCACAGGGTAGCGGCTCCCTGAAAAATTAAAGTTTTTAAAACTTTAGTACAAGTCAACCAATAAGAGCCCAGACCCATTTCATACCAGAACATGTCAGCTTTTATGAAATGTAAAACATTTAATTAACCCTGATATTATGTTAATATGCCAGGAACAGCAATAAAGCATGTTTAATTATCCAAGATGTCTAAAACCAAAAAGTTCCTGATAAACAGCGTTGACATATTCTATCAATATTTAGTGCAATGGTATTCATTGTCTATAACAGGTAATAGTTCAATTAGGATAATTCACTTTTTTATTATATGTATCCAACCTTTTTTTTTATATATGTTAAACAAAATATAAAAAAAACAATAGTTTTACATAACATTGTACTTTTGTTTTAGTTTTATTTTTTGCAGAGGGTGGTTGCAAATATGTGATTATTAAAAAAATACTTTAAACTATTTTTCCTAGATCTTCAAACTTTAACTCCTTATGGGCTACAAGTGTAGGTGATGGAAAAAAAACTATTTTCTTTGCAGTAAAATAAATTATTTACATTTTTAAAAATTTGAAGGCACTGGAAACTTCAACAGAACCCTTGGAAAAGTTGTTCACTCTCTACTCCACTTCAAAATTAAGATTAAGATCAAGATTAAGGTAATGCTATGTATTATCAGGCAGAAAATTGACAAAATGCTTGTCTGTTAAGAGGTTAAAACGGGTCAGTTTAACTCATAACATAACAGGAGGTTTAAAGCATTTAAATTGTTCAAATGGTTGGAAACAAAAAAAAAATACACTTTAAAAATGAACTAACTTATGTTTATCTCCAGCACTAACCCAGCCCACTAATTATACAAGGACTGACCTGACACCTTACATTTTAACCTATAAATAGAGGTGAAATAAAACAAACAAACAAACAACGAGTTTACTTAGCTTTAATGAAATAAACATGTTTTAGGAACAAATATGCATACTGAAGGCTTCACTGAGACCGCACTGTCCTTCTCCTTTAAACTACCCATCTCTATCCAGCTCTCAGGACCTGTCTTCAGTACTGCACGATACTCTCTCAGCTAATTAGGCTGTTTGTTTAGCTTCAGTTCTGTGGATAAGAGTTCATGTTTACATGTTCGGGGGGGTCTGTATATTGTTCTGTCACATAGTTTATTTCTCTGGATTACGGAGTTATTTCTGTCGGTCTGGTCTCTTCTTAAACTATATATAATAATTGGACACAGCCTAAATAAAAACAGTGCTCCTACCTTGCTGTGTGACAGACAGGTTTGGGCTGGATTCCATTTTGAATGCTGGATGACCTTTGGTGTTTTTCTGCTGGTGAAACAGCGCTATCTGCTGGATAAGGAAACACGGTGACCCGCACTGCACTGCACACCGTTTCACTCTTTAGTGAAACGGTGGTTGGTGTGGTGCAGTGAATAACACCACTGCCTGTCAGTGAGCTACAATGTGGGGAGATTGGGATTCCATTTCAGGTCTGGGTGACTATGGCTACGTTCACATTACAAGCCACATTGCTCAAGTCGGATTTTTTTAACAGATCGGACGGTTTTGGCTATATTGACGGTTCACATTCACAAATGTAAGTGAGCTGAAAGAACAATAGCACCATCACTATGATCAGGAGATTGCTGGTTTGAATTCCAGTCATGCAGCTTGCCATCAGCTGCCGAAGCCCTGAAAGAGCACAACTGGGCACAACTGAGCACTCTCTCTGGGTGGGTAGATGGTGTCTAACACACTGCCCCAACTGCTATTGTGGTAATGTGGGGAGCCACTGCATAAGACAGACGGTCACCCCAGTAGTGATATAAGTAACACTAAGCAGCCCAGCAATATGTGCACAATATTCTGTGGCCACGTGTGTTGCCTCTCATGACAGGGCATTTAACTGGTATTTTTTATCAGGATAAGGCTCCTTCACTCACTGCAAGCGTTTCACAGGAATGTCTCCAGTAAAACTGCAACAAGGGTCTGTCCGAACACCAGATTTATTGCTAATTAAGCATTTATGGGACTTGCTTCAACAATCTGCATGTGTATCCAGGGGTGTAGCAACAAATTCAGGGCCCGCTACACTCTCAAAGTCAGTGGGCCTCTATCCATGCCAGTACACAAGGAACGTGAGCGAAAAAATAAAAATCTGGATTTTCATGGGCCCCTCTCCCTACTCGGGCCCTGGGTAGTCAGGTCCACTTTTCCCCCCACTACCACGCCCATGTGTGTATCTTTGGGCAATTGTGCCACAGAATGACATACAGAACCTGTATACCTCCATGGCCAACCATATCTCATCTTCTATCCAGGCTAGAGGCAGCCCAACTGGGTACCTTGGACTGCTTTCGAATATATATAATATATCTTTTTTTCATCAATCAATATTCTTATGGGCCTGACTTCCCCTTAAAGTCTTAAAAAGCTATAAAACGGCCTGTTTAATTCTAAGGCATAAAAACAGGTCTTAAAATAAAAAGATAAATTACCATATGGCCTCTTTAAGATAAATAAAACTCACCAGTCCTCCTCAAAAGTCAGATTGTCCATTAGAGCAGTACACTGAGACCTATTCTGCTCACTTCTGAAGCCAAGTCTGCAAAGCATGACCACACTCCTAAATGCAGGTTTTGTTTCTACACAGCAATGAGTCTGTAAATTAGGCCAGGAGGGGGCACGCCAGATGTTGTCAGTTCTTTCCCCATCTACACTGACATTGGCCTATGAGGTCATGAACACATTGTGCTTTTTATCCCCAACACCTGCAGCCCCCTCAAGGAGAGCTCACGGAAGGCTGTCCACTGAAACACCAGCACTGCCCTAGAATTAGTTCTTCTTAACCCTCAGCTTTAAACTGCCTGGTATATACACTAAAATGCCACATTTCATGGGACAGAGACTAAAGTAAAAACTCCCTTATTCAAGCCAGATGCTGCCGGTCATGATCATTACCACCCAGTGCACTGTCCACAGTGGGTGATAATGCCTTTTATGATATTACTCCCAGTACACATGTGACACTATGGATAGAGGAATGTTAAATGCCAGCACATGTTCAGAAATGGAATGTCTCATTCACTGGCAGGCCTCGCTCAAACTCCTTGACGATAATTCGTCTTGCCATGAGCAAGCTAACCTTTTTCACAAGATAACACCTCACAATTTAAAGAAGTGTGAGCATTCCCAAACCACCTCCTGAGCCATCCACTTCACGATCAGTTGACACACTGCTGTCCCATGACTTCTGGCATTTCAGTGTACACTACACCATATATGCACACGCATACCACAAAATAAGTACATAGCAAAGGTTCAAGTAGGTAGATACTCGCTCAGTAATTATAATTAATATAGCATGGTATGTTAACCCAGCTAGGGAATTGATCTACTACTTATTTAATTAAAATGTCAAGGAATACAGATATTTAAGATTTTTATACAAAGGATGAGAAGAATTTTTTGGAGATGTTTCTGGATGCACTGCAGTGCGAGAAGCTTGTTTGTGCTGGAGAACAAAGCAGCTGCAGTGTTCATACCATCCACTAGATGGTACCAGAAAGCAACAGAAGGGTTTACCTGGGAAAGACAGAGACAGCATTTTAAAATGTCTACGAAATAAAGCCCAAAATGCCTAAAAGCAGGTCATGCAGGGGAAATTATATATTAAGATGCAGTCAATTTCACAGACAAGGATTAAGCCTAATTGTAGACTTTATTTTACTTTCTCCATTCATAATTCTGTGCAATCCAAGACGAGGCTTAAACCATAAGACCACCTAAGATTTCTAAATAGATCATCTCTGCTGCATTGCATTCATAGAATGAAATGAATATGTATAGAATATAGAATATATGAAAGCTAACTTACCAAAGTTATAGTCTAAGAAGAAAGGAAAAAATTGGCCACGGTTCATGGTCTCAGTGTTGAAGCCATTCACTGGAAGGTACCAGGAAGCAATAGGAGTGTTCACCTGAGGAAGCGGGTGATAGTATTGTAAAATATTGATGCAATAAAGCACTAATGCCTTCTAAATAGGTAATCTCTGCTGCATTGATTTCATAGAATGTCAATTTATTTACAACAAAAACGTTTGAAAATCATACTCGTTACATCCACTGTGCTACCAAAAAAAAATCATAGTCTGGTGGGAAATTTGTTCTGGTTAAAGGTCTCAGCTTTTCCAAAGCAGTTGCAGGGTTATCATGTGGCAGTAATTGATAGAGACATGTCCTGGGTTGGGTGGCCCATTTTGCTTACACCCATTGTTCATTTTTTTTCTTGTTATGCCTAAAAAAAAAATATTGACCACCCAGGCCCAAAGCCACCGCTGAGAGAACAACACAGCACCCTGGGAACTGTTATAATTTTGTTTTTTGTTTTCACCACAGGGCTGACTGGAATAAGAACACTTACTGTAATAGACGGCTGTGCACTGTAGGCCTGCAATTAGATTCTGCTGCATGGTTATGGCTTGTTGTTGATGTTGTTAATATCCATTGGCACCTCGCTTACTGCAAAAACAGAGCAATGGATAATCTCTGCTCTCGTTCTTAACTCAGCTTCCTTTAGTTTCTCCTGGCTCCTTTCCTAACACCCCCCTGCACACAAACCACCAACTTCCCACTGAGGAATTGCCGACATTTCTGGAATTCCTATCGCAGGGAAAGGCCAGCTTGGCTTGTTGAATTTGTTTTTGTTGAGCCGTGGGTTTATGATCTTAAGGGATCAACTGTCACCCAGCTGTTTAGCTGCTGAGGATATTTGGCATCAGAGCTGTTGTTGTGAGAGGTGAACTCGGCCTGTGGACCCACTGCTGCAAAACACCTGCGGGACGCCTGGTTGGAAGGCAGTGCAGCAATGAGCATGTCCTCATGTCACGCACTTACCTCGGCCTAGTGCTTTAGCTGAAACCACTATCGCGTGCATTTTACGGCTGCTTGCAGGCTCTTGGCATGCAACACACCTCATGCTCAGGATTCTGTGAGTGTCTTCTATCCTGTCACATGATCAGGCCTCTGTCAAGAGGATTAGAAGCTAGGCCCAGGCTGCTCTGAACTCAACCCCTCCTTTACAACTCATTTATCCCTTTATGTATTAATGATAACAGTAACAATAATGCCGTGATAAGATCAATTCTACTGTAGTATAGACAGCTTTCACCAGGCGATATCTCTTGGAGATAGCAAGAACCATGTTTTTTTGCCATGCGAGAAAGGTCAGGTGTAAAACTATATGCATGCAGAAATGTGTAATTCGAACTACAGTATGTATAATTTAATTATTGAACTTCAAGCTCATTTAATTAATTTCAACTATTGCAATCGTAAGCCATTTAATGCCCAGTCTGTAAGATCATAGTAGGCTCCTCACGATAAAGGCACAGTGGGTAATCTCAAGCTCAGCAGCATTAGCTAATAGATAATACCATGTAAGCTTTTTAGTGCCAACACAACAATCCAATTGAAGAATCAAGGGTTAGCAAGGCAGACAAACACTACACACCAAAAACTTCTGTATCTGGTTCCTTTCTTAGTCCAGAAGGTATATATTTGGGTGTTTTTTGTCAATAAAATAATTTTCAATAGTTTTATAGAACTCTAGAACCTAGTTCATGTTTTCCTGTGGTTCGTGTAGTTTTGATCATTTATTTATATTCTATTTTCTATACATTTTTCTCCCTAATTTGGAAGGTCAGTTACACTACCCACTTATTATTAATCCTCTCCCCATCACTACCAATGCCCCCAACATCAGGAGAGTGAAGAATTGTTCATCAAGGAACATATCATTAAAACTATGAGAGTTTGCTAAATACACTTATAGTTTACTGTTTGTTTTTATTGTACAATATATATGTGTTATAAGTTTGTTTAAAAAAATGTGTCTTTTAGATTATAAAAATAATATTATTATATTATAAAGTGTTTCTTACATTTTCTTTTGACATTTGGATGCAGACGTCATTTAATTTGTTAATTCATTCATCCATTCCTGCATTTCAGGCCTGCAACACATTCCAAAAATATATAGGGGGCAGTTTAGAGCACAAATAATGTAAGAACAATTTTTCAAATTGCATGGGAAAAATTACTAAAGTGTATAACAGATTCATATTGATGATATTGATGGTAAACTGACTAAAACTGGGAGAATAAAGTTCCTGTATTCATATTATTCCTACTGGAGCTGTTGCGGCACTATGTGACTTTGGTGAAGATCTGCTGCAGGAACTGCATAATGCTGCATAACCTTGTAAAATGTATTTTAGTATTATTCTTCCGCATCATTTACCATGCTTTTTTCACTTTATTGAAAATTTATCGGATTCCAGCATCTCTTCTGACTAACTTCTGACTAATTAGATAAACTAGGTAATAGAAGGCCACAGTGAATAGTGATCTTTGCTGAAGAGAGCTTTGGAAATGGCTAAACTAACAGACACACACATAAAATCACAATGTACTGAACAATTAATTTATAAAATGTACAAATGTACTATGTATTTGTATTTGCCCTAAGGTGTATGCTTACTTCTCAGATTTTCAGCTTGACATATCATTTTCCAAGGTGTTAAAGCCTAAAACAGCACTGTGTGCCCTGTGAGAATGTGGTTTTGGTGTAGGAACAGTTATCCTCTTTGTGGACAATAAATGTGAAATCTGAATCAGAACACGCCCTTCTGGACTTCCTGTTCTCAACATGTTTAGATGACAACAGTTGGAGACATGAGGAATGTCTCGGCTATTCTTTACAGAAGAATAGGAAGGCGATACGGCAGCGGACGCTCGTGTAGAACAGTCTCGGGCCCTTGTCTTTGGAAGACAGAATTGGAGCAGAACAATAATGGATGTGATCGAATCACGTTGCCGCACAGCAAAACAACATACCACCACCACCCCCCACCTGGAATATGTCAATCCTGATCAAATGCCTCTTGGCTTCAAGCTGCCTCCTTTTTCAGCCTTATGATTTTCAGGAATCTCTTTCTCTTCACATAAACATAATTGTCATCCTCCCCTTTCTATCCTCACCCCCATCCACCCCCCACCTCATCCTGCTGCTTTAGCTAAGTGAAAAACAAACAGGCTCTCGTTAGCATGAGCGAGGCGCCTGTGGTAAACACTCTTATTTCCACTCCAATGCTGAGGGCAAAGTGAAACTGAATGAAAGCACTCCAGTTAGACGCTCCATGACCATGCCCTTCATCAACAACTGCCACATGAAGCCAAGTACACAAATGCAAGCTGACAGGGCCACCGGCATTTGGTGGCCCACCAGGGATGTGCGCTTTTCTAAAGGAACTACCTCCATAATGACAAAAAAAAAAACTATCAGAATACTTCTTGAATTTTACTGCATACAAATGAAATATTTTTGTTTAAGTATAGATAATAAAGTTATAATCAAATCACCTGGTTAATGGAAGTTTGGATCAAGTTGTTGGGTTAATTTTTGGATTCGGGTTAAAAGTTAAAGTTAAGGTGTTTCTAGTTTTGGAAGGAAATTTGACAACATTTGAATAAATTCTAAATCACACAATGTAAAAGACAAAATCAAACAACCTGTTTTGTTACTGTGCCTTAAAAACTAATGTACTGTATATGCAAACAACCTCTGTTGTGATTGGCTGCCTTGCATATAGCCTTGCATATAGCCTTGCTCAAAAGCAGTCTGAGCTAAAACTCCTAAGAATCTAATATGGAGAGGCTGGGGCTAAACTGTTGTAGACTGAATGAACAGATGCATGTAAATATATAGAATTTTTTGTCACTATGACAATGGATTGAAGGCAGGCTGATTTTCCAGATTGTTCTCTATTAAAAGAGCATGTAGACTGACGTATGTTCACACATCTGTTTATCAAGACTATTTACAAACTTTAGGAATAGTTATGCACTACATCAAATTAATTTACCGGACATGTGTTCTCACTGAACACAAAGAAACAATGTAGCAGTAAGAAGCTGTTGGTATTGAATGAAACTGTAAATGTGTGACTCTAATGATGACATATGTATGCGATTACAATATTGGAGCAAATTAATACGTTTATTGGGTAAAATGGTAGATGAGAGGAGGCCCTAGTACCCTGTTGGACACCTCTAGCCTGGATTAGAGAAAGAGAGAGAGAAAGAGAGATTTGCTTGTTCTGGTGTGAGCTACTCACAGGTAAAGGTTCTCTTTGATCTCCTCGTGCTCATATTCTAGTCCCATACATAATTCTGCAGCTCTCTCAGTGTTTTCTGTCGTATTTTGCGGCTAGCGCGAGCGCTTACAACAAACACCGCGGACCGCGAAGTGCTGCCGCGCTTGTGCCGAATCCGACTCTCTGCTGAATCCGACTCCCGCTTCGCGGACAGAATCGGCACAACACCCCCGTGGCTGCGGCGGTGAAAACAGCGCTTATAAATAAATTAGTTTAGTTTCACTTTCAGTTTTCGTTATTTTATTTAAAAATAAAAATATAATTAAAAAACAGACGCCTACATCTAAGACTATTTTCTGGAGCCCGACCCGACCCGGCCCGAGGAATGTGGTGGGAAATCTCGGCCCGGGGCCTCGGGTCAGGTCGGGTTCGGGCAGAGAATCTAAGCTCTAGCCTGGATACAGGATGGGATATGGTTACACATGGAGGCGACAGATTCCAAATGGCATCCTGCAGCATATTTTCCCACAGATGTTGTTGGACCTGTAGATTCTGCAGACTCAAGATTACGTCCCAACTTGTCTCATAAATCCTTGATTGGTGATGAATTCACCAACTGGTCAAGCCAAGGATGTGGTGCAATCTGGCTGAGACATTCCTGGGGAACCGTGCAGTGTGTGGGTAAGTATTATCGTACTGAAGATGTCAGTTGGACATATTGCTGAGTCGTTTTTGTCCATAGAATCACTACTAGGGGTGACTGACTGTTGTATGCAATGGCTCCACACCAGCAGTTGGGGCTGTGCTGTTTTATAGTAAGGGCAGGTTTTGAAGTACTCACCAAGGCCTCAATATTCAAACCAGCCTATTGTCGGATCTACAACAGAAACTGTATTCATTGCAAGACATGGTGTTGGTCCAGTGCTTAGCAGTTCAGGTTTTTAAATTATGTCAACACTTCAAACAAGGCGACAGTGGCTGGCTGACAGTTGCCTAGATGGCATGCAATTTGTTAAAACAACCATCTTGTTTCTTTTTCATATTTAATGATGCCCTCCCTCTTAACAGCTGGGCAAAATATATTTCAGTCCATTGTAGAAACGTGTATTCAGTAATTTAGCAATTGCTTACCAAGAGGCACACTTTCCAAAAGTAGCGTCAGTGTCTAATCATACCACACCTGTAATAATTTACATATCAGCCTGGGACATCACGGCATGCTGAGTTTTGCAGCAATCTGGCATGTGTCTTTCGCTTGTGATAATAATTGAAATGAATCTTCCTGAGTAGTAACCAGGCAGACAATCAGTAAGGATGATTTTCATAGCACACAATGTTCTTAATAAAGGCCATGATCTGTCAGCAGATATGGACAGGCTGTTTTATTGCAAGGTATTGCACACAAACATTACCTTATTTGTCCATCGTGTTTCCTACTGCAGGTGACAGATTCCATTTAAACTGCCTAAGAGTGCATCATTGTCGTTACCTCAAATGTTTGCTCTGTCCTCTGAAAATAGCCACGCTACAGCAGGGAGCAAGAACTTCTGTAACAATCTGCAATCTGTTCTCATTAGCGATTATTGTGCTCCCCTAAAATGATGTACACTGTACCTCATGGAGCCTTGGTTGCTGTGATTGTACGGCCTCTACTGTGTCTATTTTTAGGACTGATCTGAACATCTTGTTCCTACCCTTTTAATATCAGTGAAATGTAGAAACAGTGTTTAATGTAATAGCATGCCTGACATTACAAATAAACAGCAAATGGCCAAAGTGTTGGATGGAACAGACACTTTAAATAAAGAAATACTGCTGTCCTTCACAAACAGATGGTGTTTTTAACATTTACAAAAATATCTTTTTATTGAACAATAAAAAGACACGCTGTATAAATAAATCGGGTTTACTGAGAGGACGTAATTTTCCATTTTGGTCAAAAGGCGGCGCCAAATACAAGCTTGCATTTTAACTCAGGCGAATTAATTGTCTAAGGTCTAATAAAGTATAGTTTAAAGAAACAGCGTAGAAAAACATTTATTTGGCTACAGGTTTCCATGTAGCTTTCTAATACGACCAGACCAGCGTTTCTACAGAACTGGTGTAGATATTTTAAGGCGTGTGTTCAACATAAAGAGCCCTCATATCCATAAAACACGTAAACATAATGCTAATATTCTCAAACCAGACAATGCAAGATTCCCCACGTTCCAAGAGTGTATACTGAGATTAAATGAATGTCACTTATTATTATGATTACACATGCCATTTTACTTTCATTCTTTTTAAATGTTGGCTATAGTCTACCCATTAACAAGCTGAATCTACTCAACACATCACACTGTAAATATATACAGCTCTGGAAACTCTGGACTCAATGAAGATTTGGTTCCTTGATTTTAATAAATTGAAAACCTCTGGAATGTAATCAAGAGAAAGATGAATGATCACAAGCCATCAAACCAAGCTGAACCACTTGATTTTTTTGCAGCAGGAGTGGAATAAAGTTATCCAAATGCAGTGTGTAAGACTGGTGGAGGAGAACATGCCAAGAAGCATTAAAACTGTGATTACAAACTAGGGTTTTTTTTTTAGAATAAAACAACAACGTTTATTTTACTCAAACATAAATCTATAAATACCAAAATCAAAGAAACTAATTCAGAATCTGAAGTGTTCTCCTAATTAAAAAACTAAGTGTTCTCTTACAAAAAAACTAAATCTGATATCATCAATAAGTAATATCCATGAAAGACTGCTCACAGGATCTCCTGTTTGTCTACAAACACATAAATGTCTGTCATTGTATTTCGTTGTGTCAGCTGTGATGGCAGAATTAATGTAGAAAAGTACATTGAGATATTGGAGCAACTTAAGCTGCCTTCAAAACAATGACAACAAAATTTCCAGAAAGGAAAAAAATCCAGCTCAAGATCAGCTGGTCATCAGGAAAATCTTCTTGTGCTGGTTAAGAGCTTTTTTTCTTTAACTTTTGTTGGCAGCGTTTTGAAGCTAGCTTATGTTGCTCCAATATCTCTATGTACTTTTCTACATTAATTCATAAGCAGGGTTTTGTAACAAGACAATGCAAAACCACATGCTGCACGTATTACAAAGGCGTGACTGAGGAAGAAGACAGGGCAGGTGTAATACAGGGCCTTCCTGCAGTTCTGACCTGCAGGTAAAAATACTAATGAGCCTGTTCTGCTGCACACCTTAAGATGCGTTTGCAGGATGAAATATCACCCGGAGCATTTGGTATCATCGGTGCTGAACATCTTGTAAAAGTTGTGAGAGGGAACATGGAAGGCAACAATGCAAAGTGGTTATACCTTTGGATTATTTTTTATGTGTTTTAGACTGGAAATATTGGAATGGATATATATTAACAAATAAAAATGGTTAATAATGCTGTAAATGACTTTTGTTTTTTACATAAAATATAGAAGTATATAAAATATAAACCTGACATTAGATGACTGGATCAGTGATCAGTGTGCAGCAGGAGATCTGCGATCTACACACCATACCCTGCTGAGGGAGTGTGATGTGTAGAGTGTGAAGATCATTCAGTCTGTGTGAAACCCCGCGATACTCAGACCCTCTGAGTCCGCTCCGTGTGTCTGAATGAAGCTCTACACCGGGTTTTAATTGCAGCTCACAGGAGTGTGTATGTGAATGTGTGCGCGCGCGTGTGTTGGTCATGGGCAAAATATGTGCATGTTATTATGCACACCGAAAACGTGGATTAAAACCTCTGTCGTTTCGATCGTGAAATAATTCAGGTTAAGCAACTACGATTAGGGTTTACGGTCATTAGGAGCTATTTTTATCCAGAATAATCTTCAAAACCGCGTCTTACTAGGTCTGAAAAGCCTTATCCGCGACATTTCCTAAGCCCATGTAGGGTAAACAAACCCAGACCCCCCTCTCCCTCCAGCACAGCGCAGTGATGATGGGCACAGGCTGACTGGTCTTCTTCAGTATCAGCTGTATGGAGGCTCCTGTGTCGATACTGAGTCATAACAACAGTGGAGCCCTTGTGTGATGTTCTGGGTCTTTAAAAAATAATTTACAAGAAAATCTACCATCACATACACATGTAAACAATGCAAAGACGGAACAAAGGACTATCGTTCTTTTCTTATGAAAATAAATAATACATTTATATGTTTAAACATAATTAAAAGCCAATAAATAGAAATATATTCCCTGCTACAAAAATCCAGCTGGTCATCCAGAGAAAACATAGCCTATGCTGGTCAAGAGCTAGTCAACGAGCTAGACAACCAGCATAGGGAATGTTTCTTTATATTTCTTCTGTGCTGGATTTTATTTTGCAATAAATAAAATAAATTAGCAAAAACAGATGTTTAAAGAATATCACCTATCTGTTTCTCCAAATGAACCCTTATAGTATGTGATGGTGTGATGTGATAATATTTGCCTGAGGGCAACACTTTGACATAGAGGGCTAAATTGGTTGTATTAAACTTAAATGTTGGTGTGTTGCTTCAATACATAACAACAAACTGATATTGATTGTTTTATCATCTATCACATTAGAGAACTTGGAAAATTTGTAAAGTTTGCAATTACAGCTTTGGAAAACATAAGAGGCCACTGAAAAGACGGTTTTCTTTTATTTTACCAAATTGAAAAACCTCTGAATGTAATCAAGAGGAAGATGGATGATCACAAACCATCAGACCAAGCTGGACTGCTTTAATTTTTGCACCAGGAGTGGCAGGAAGTTATCCAAAAACAGTGTGTAAGACTGGCCGTTTCTTATTTTCTGCAAATAAATGCTCTAAATGACAATTTTTTATTTGGAATTTGGGGAAAATTGTGTCTGTAGTTTATAGAATAAAACAACAATGAGCATAAATCAAATAGCAAAATCAGAGAAACTGATGCAGAATTGTTTTTCAACTCTGTGTACAGAGAATGTGTGGCCAGCTGCAGATATTCATCCTAACATGCTGATTCAACAATGTTTAGCTGAACTTAACCAAATTTCCCAATATCCTCGTCTTTCATCCACCCTTTTCCATACCTGTCAAGTCTCCCGTTTTGGCCGGGAAACTACCGTATTTTACTCCTCTTTCCCGCTGTCCTCCCGTATTAGTATTTTCCCGTAAATTTCCCGTATTATATTAAAATAAAAAAATATATATTATTGAGGAGACATGGCACTGACCGCTCTGTGTCTCTTAACCAATCGTGGAGCCGGTTCAAGGAGAAAGTCCCGCCTTTCAGGAGAAACAGCCAATCAGCTTGCAAAGGAGGGTCAGTGTGGGGAAGCCCCCCGTCGCAGTTGGAGCTGCTGATGTTAAAACAGATCTGGATATACAGCGATTTTTCTTAAAGAAAGGTAACGGTAGGCTAATCATGGAAACTGTGATGAGATTTTTCTGATAGCTACTTAAAAATACTCGTCTCCGAAATAAAACACACGGATTAAACCTTTTAAAATAAACAAATTTACAGCTTGTGACTCAGTTTAACTAGAAATGTGGAGAGGACCGAAATTAACTGAACTGATCAGGGGTGGAGTGATCAAAAGAAAGAAGTATTAATTAAAAATTATTGTGTAGGCCCCTTAGGACAAATTTTTACTGATGAAACATATCTGGTCCATGTCCTTTTAGTAAAAGCTCATGATACTATGTTTAGGTCACCAACAGTCATTTTGCAGAATTTGTGCACCCTTTGTTCAATTTTAAATCCATTAAATAAATAAAAAATATATAATATAAAAGAGTGCATTTATTACAAAAAAGACATGAAATCTTAATTTTTTTAAAAAGAAAAGGATTTTTAATTTGGCTGTATTAAAAGAATGACATATGTAGGAATGTCCACAACATTTCAGATTCTTATAATCTGATTGTAGTGTGTAAGTGGTTCACTTGTGGTTATTTTAGATTTTTTGTAAACCTGTCTTAAAATGTAAGGGATACTGAACCTTCGTTGGGCTGGTGGGACGGCTTTAAGCGTACAGAGGAAAATATCCCTTATTTTTTAATCTAAAACTTGACAGGTATGCCCTTTTCATCCACCGCACAGAAATGCGACATTGTTCTGATGGAGAATTCCCACGCCGCTGGATCCTGGCATACTCCACTCCGGTTTTTCCCACTCACTTAGCTACCGTGTGTGTGTGTGAGTGTGTGTGAGTGTGAGTGTGTGTGAGAGAGAAGCCAAGGGTTGTTTACAGCGGCGATTCTCCTGAGCTGAGCTGAGCCCGTCAGAGGAGTCCGTGTGGCCGTTGCACTGCAGCCCAGAGCCGCTGCCCACCCTGCGGAGCCGAGCCGAGCCTGAGGCTGGTGATGTCGGTCTTTCCAGATAAAATAGCCCGATAATAACAGTGATTATTACAATATTCTGTGATTGCATCTTGTTTTTCTGTCGACGAGGGACAAAACAGATCTGTTTTCGTGGAAAAAAACTGATCTGGGTTTTTTTTTATTCGTTCGTTCTTTTTCGGTTTGGAGAGAGAAAAAGGAGTAAAACAAGCCGTAGGAGGATTTATTTCGACTAAAAACAGATCCAGCCGGTGGATGAGCGGAGCGGAGTGAAGACAGGCGGACAGGCAGCGAGGAGAGAGCTGAGAGAAGGAGGGAGAGAGGGAGCCGCTGCTGCAGCTGGTGGTGGTGGTGGTGGTGGTGAATTTTTTTCCCAGTCGTGGCGGATATTTTGGATGGAGCGCTGTTGGGAGACTAACAAGAGCGGCGCGTTCATTCATAGCTGGCCTCGTTCATTCTCTCTCTGAAGAGACCTCGCTGCTCCTCCTTGCTGCTCCTGCTCCTGCTTCTTATTCACACGTCGCTGGGATTCACCACGAACGACCACGGGCCTACAAATATACAAATACACACACATATTTACACACACATATTCATACACACGTTGCTAGCTAACGCTACGCTACATACGTTCACACACACGCTGGTGCTGCTGCACAGTGGGGGCATTTTGGCTGACTGGCGGTCCGAGGGGCTGGACCGACAGCAGCGAGGATAGCTGGCTATATCAAGCTGGCTAGGTTAACTAAGCTAAACCTAACGTTAGCCGACTAAACTAGCTTCTGGGGGGCTTTTCTCACAAGACATGGAGGCTGAAGATGCGGACTGTCGTTGGTCTGAAATTCGTGGCTCGACCGTTACCAGAAGTCACACGGCGTCGGCAAGCCGCTGGCAGGAATAACGACATGTTTTAACGATGTTTTATCTACTTCATCTGAACGCTTTCTTATCTCTATGAAAAGGACTGCCCGTCTGGAAACGTTTGCTTTAACCCAGGTTTTGCTGGGTACCTTGTTTTTGTTGTAGTTGTTGTTCTACACAGCTCGCTTTAAGACGAGATAGAAAGAAAACAACAGCCCGGATTTGTGTTTCCCCCTCATTCTCTCCCTCACACTGGCTGAACTGTCCACTCGGAGCTGCGTTTACTCCTTTTTTTCCTAATATCTGTGGAACAAGGCCTTTCTGCTGTTGGAGGATTGATAACTGAGACAGGAATGAGGAGTATATCGACCTTATTTTGGGGTCTTGTGCTCTGGCTCTTTGCGAGCTGCCCGTGGACCGCAAGCGGAGAGAGTAAGTTCACTAGCAATCCTTCAACTAACCTACAAGCTATCTAGCTAACGCTCTCTAGCATCAATGTTTTCCCTTCTTTGTTTATTTTCTTCTTTTCTTGTGTCATCAACAAACAAAAACGTGTAAACTACACGTGGATTTGTTTATATATGGTCCCATATATCTGTAACAGGCCTGCAGACCCGCGCAGGGCTGATGCAGAGCTGGGGATAGCACTGAGAATGCTCCCTTTTTCCCCAAATTTCACCTGATCAGTGGAAGTGCTGTTCGGCTTTGCAGGAACATCAGACCTCTTTAGTCATGGAATGGCTCACAAGCATAGAAAAACAAGCAGTCATAGAGTAAACCCCCTACACACACACACACACACACACACACACACACACACACACACACACACACACACCTTAGACTCACCCAGATAATTTGTGGACTGTAGTCAATATCCAGTATCTATTTGTTGGTCATCCTTATATTTGCTGATGCCTTTTAGCACTAGGGGCTTATCTACCTCTATGGCATGAATTATATTTTTTGGAAGATTAGAAGAGTCCCTGTGGACATAGCAAACTGATCAAATTTAGATTTTGACTTCTGATATCAAGCTGATCTCTGTTCTAAAGCAAAGACGCACCCAAAACATGCAAGGTAGGAGGAAGTCTCCTGGACCAGAAATAAGTACAACTGCTTCATCATGATTAATCTAACAAAAGTGATCTAACTGCACAAGGCAATATAGGCATATACTTCTTAACCTTTTCTTGCACATATACATATTTTAATTTCATGACCCACGTGTATTGTATTGGACATAGATATGACAGTAGTATTATATTATAGACAAACAGATAGGTACATCTATAAGTAAGTAAATAAGTTGTTTTGTTGCCTGAAGGCAGCATTATTCCATAGAGGGTGATTTATTTGTCATGTGGTTAAATTAGCATATATATATATACCTGGCTCAACTTCACTGATACACTACAATGCTACATGCAACAAAATTCACATTCATAATATCTAGAGTGTGCAGTACATGCAGAAACTTCTAGTGTGATTGCAGTTCAGCAGGGTTGCTGTGATTTAGGTGTTGGTTGCTAAGGTGTTGCTTGGTTGTAATATAATTGAATTATTTTGTAAAGTCCAAAACCTTTTGACAGAAATATGAACTGTTTGGCTAATAGAGCTGTGTCCAAATGCTTGACTAAATGTTGATATCTGGAGACATTTTGATATAGTGTCATGCCAAAAGATTTGCCTAATAAAAACTTGTGGCTGTAGTATGGGTGGCAAAACAAAACAAAAAAAAAGAATTGATCCAAAAGATTCTCTTAGCATATCCTACACTTTTATTAAGAGAAAGGGTGCTGAATTTTGTGTTTGTAACTTAAAAAATGTGACCTCTAAAGAAGTTTTAAATTCTGCCTTAAAATGTACAAACAAGCCATAGCCATAGCAAAGTCACAGTCATAGTAAACCCACAGAAGTCCCCTACACACATAAATTGTAGGCTGTTTTCAGTATCCAAATATTCATTTGTTTGTCATTCCCATGCTATTTGTGCTAATTAATTTCTTATAGTACCAGAGGCTCATTTATTTATCATGTATTTATATCAGCATATATCTACAGTATTTGCCTGGGTCAAAAAATAAACAACAACTCTACATGCAGTTCAGTTTACATTCATAAATAAGATTACCAGCACAGCACTGTACAGTACACACAATCTCATGCCTGCGTGCATATCAGCAAAGATAAGTGATAAAGTGACAAACCCAGCAGCTATGTGGCAATCCTGCTGTTCAAATTTTTTCAGACATATTTGCAGTTCTTTAGAGACCACCACTTGGCTTGAATATATATATATATATATACGGTATATATATATATATAGATAGTGAAGTAGTACAGCTTCTGCAACATTAATCTCAACAGAGCCAGTGCGGTTCAGCAGAGCGTGATGCAGCAGGGAGTGTGTGTCAGTGTGTTTTGCTCCACATAGCTGAGGATGAGAGTAGAGTACACAGTGAAACAGAGAGAGAAATAAAGAGAGAGAGAGAGAGAGACAGAGAGACATGCACACATGTAGCTGACTACAATGAACATGTGGCCATTTTACCTTCTGCAGACGTGAGCATCCTCGTAGTACCCAATGACCGGTCTTTTAGAACTAAAATCTCAAATTAAAGATCTCTGCAATGTAGTTTTTTTTACCAGTAAAAACTCTCATGTTAGACATCAGCTATTAATTATGTTGCCAGTATTAGTATAAAATATTCAGATCTGCACTTTTTACAATTGATTTACACCCTCTATCTATACTATCTGCATCACTAAAAACTCTATTTACAGATATCTTTACGTATAAATTTTTTTAACGTGTAATTCTGACTAGTAAAAAGTCCATGTTCCCAGGTCTGAAAATAACTTCTGATTAGTACAAATGATCATTTAGGATATCTCTAATGTAATTTTGACTAGCAGAATGTGCATGTTGCATATGTGCAGTGTATCTATTTATTTGTATCTCTATATAATTTAGATATTTACAACTGAATATTGATTAGTAATTATCTAAAATAAATCTAAAACTACAGTTTTTACTAATAAGAATAACAGTAAAGATTTAAGAATTAATCCACAAGAATTGTGGATATATGGTCCATATACATGTAAAAATTACTATCCATTGTGTTATATATAATTTATATAAGTATAACCCCAAAAGTCTGTGCAGTGCTTATGTGGATATTTTAAAACTAGCAACTATTATATATTTCACTACTTAAGCCTACAGCCTACTATAACTTGTCAGAATGACTTTTTAGATCTGTAGCTTTATGTTATTTTCATAGCTCATATTTGAAATGAGATAGAGAGTGGAACTGTAGTTAGTTTTACCAGCCAGCAGTTGATAATTACGGTTGTATGCAATGGTAAAAGTATAGAATTAAGTTTTGCCTCTTTGTCAGAAGTTTACAAGTTCAATGTCATGATATATTTTGATTATATCAAAGTATCAGGTCACATTTAATTTAGACTAAACGAAGTGGCCAATTTTTGTAACTCAATGCTGTAATTATGTTTTTTGAACCAGATACAGCTTGTTTAGTAGGGCTATGTATTGGTTAAACTTGGTAATGCAATGCACATTACGACTGGGAAAAAATACTGTCACAGTAAAAAAAAAAAGAGAAAAAAACACTATTGTGTTTACAAAATCTGTATAAAAGTTTACTTTTCATGTAGTTACAATAGTGGGATATAATGACAGAGACACTGTCAGTTTTTTGTAGTTTGATACAGTATTACAAAACAAAATATTGTGATATAATGTGAAATCAATATTTTTTTACACCCCTGAGGAATGTACACAACATTGCAAGTGCTTTCAATGTTGACTTAATGATGACTCAGAAGACTCATTTTCAGAAAGGAAACCCACTAGTTATGTCATTTTTATGGAGTTTACAGTTTTTTATAAGTTGTCTGAAGCATAAAGTTAATTACAGTTAATTGCCAGGTCCTGGACAGACTAAGTAAGGCAGACAAAACACAACCTAAATAGGTATAAACTAACTGCTTGGCAACAGACATGTTTATTTAACAGGTATTTGTCATGCTTGTTATGAATAAGTAAATGTTATATAGCTAAAACATCCCTGATGACACTAAAATGTGTGAGGCTCAGTCAAGCTTTTTATAGTTCTTTTTTTTTTTATCCAATTTTTTTTTGTGATAAAAGACTGACCCACCTCTGATTTCTTACCAGGCAACGTCAACTCTTCATAAGCTGTATTCTTAGAAAGGATCATAATTGGACAGATAGCTGCCTATACAGATTAAATGTGGAGAAACTTGATATTTTGTTTGCCTCTCTAAAGGATGAGGTAATAATGAACCTTTTTTTTGAGATTGCAGAAAAGCATGTGATTATGGGAACTTGCTGGTGTTCCAGACTGTCGTCCCACATCTGTGTTTCCAACTGACAGAAAACAAAGCCAGATGACAGCTTAGCTACTTAATCAAATCTTTTTGTTTTCAAAGTCTAAAAGTGTGCGTGTGTAGGTTCAGAGCTCGACTGAAAATAGTGAGTTTTAAAGCTTTGAACTGACATCCTGATAACTTTTTGTGTTGGGGCTGGTGGGCACATGACGAATACTTTTGCTCTCATAACTTGGAGGGGCCACAGATCATGTTGTTGGCAACCCATTTTTCTCCCAGTTGTAAACACCACAGCATTAGGTCACAATCTGTTATGATCTATTTACTTCTAAAATGTTATTTTAAGAAAGTTGCAACACTGCGTTATGTAATGAGTGTGGCATATGACATTTTTGGCCTGCTTTTCAGTGTGCAAATAATTAGTCCAGCTTTGGATTAGGATCAAGTTGGTATCATTGTTTGGAGATTGACCGATATATGAACTGGACAGAGTTGTTGTCTGTTATTCAGTATTTTTACAGTAAGGCTTGTTTGTTTGCTATTGATATATTGATCTGTATAAGGTTTTTGATGTGAATAAGTGTAAACAAATAATGGCTTTATTATACGTGGTTGTAGATTAGTTTCTTTAATTGTAGTTAAGTTTTGTTTAGTATATTAAACTTTTGCACCAGTATACTGTATGGGAGGCATGATGGCTTGGCTTTTAGCATGTTTTCATGTTTCTCTATGTTCTCCCTGTGTCTGCTTGAGTTTCCTCTGGGGACTCTGGTGTCTTCCCACAGTTAAAAAACACAGAGATCAGGTGAATTAGATACTCTAAATTGGCCAAAAAATGTGATACTGCCAATAATTGCCCAGAAGTAGCTTACTGTAAATTACCTTGGGTGTAAGTATGAATGTGTGCATGATTGTGTATGACCCAGATATGGATTGCCGGTCATTTCTGGTTGAGAGTATGCTGTGCGTGATTGGCTGCTGCTTTTTGCTGTTAAAGTGCTGAGTGCGGATGAGTGAGTGTGGTTTTATAGAGTGTTGATTGTGAAGGTGCTATATAAGTGTAACGTCATCAATAAAGCAGTTACGCAGGCAGCATGATGGCGGTTTAAGGTTAATAATGATTCCCTACTTGCAGGGATTACTGTACTGTGGCAATATTTATTATTTCATGAACTTTTTAAATGTTCAGTTACTCAATCAGTAAAGGCTGTTCTTTCAGGCTTATTATATCTTAAGCCAGGCGGACACTGTGCGATTTTTTTAATCGGATGCGTTCTGGAGAGCTCAAACTGCACGTTCGAATCGTTTGTCGTGTATGAACAACGCCTGCGATTCATCTGCACACACTGTACGGTCCGACTGACCTGCTGCGACGGGGGAGCTTACACTGCACGTCTAAACGCAGCCCGTAGGCGGAGCTTTCTTTGCGTACAAACTCTCGCTTCAACACAACGCCTTGCAAAAGAAAGCGCTTAGCTTTACTTATTTGTGCCCTGTTGTGCGCTGAAAGTCCACGGAAGAGACGTACCGTACATGGACTCGCAGGTGGCTGAGGCGACGTGGACTCTACGGGTTGTCCGTTTTACAGAAGGAGAGCGCATAGAAAAATGACTGCGCGTCAGGCTGCGAAAGAAACACCAGCAGCTTAAATAAAATAAAATAATTTTATTTTTTATTCTGTTTATTGTTTATGTAAAAACTGGTTTTGCAACACTGAATATTAAACAAGCAATCGGTTATTCAGACTGGATAGGGACCCTCATTTACAGTGCCGCTGAGCATTAACAGTTTAAAAGGGATTAAAAATATATATAAAAAATAGGAAGAAAAAAATGACATTTATTATAGACGAATAAAATATATACGTAAAAAAGGAAAAATAGGACCTTAAAAAAAGATCATAAAAATTGACATAAAAGGTAAAAAAAATTATATCTTATGAAGATATATATTTAATGATTTGATTAATAAAAGAAGAAAAATAATTAAAATGAATAAATAAAAAATATAAAATATAAACTCATTAAAAATTCGTTTAAAATAACCCAGGCTTTCTGCAGAATAATCAAAGTTTCAGTTAGTTTCAGTTTCAAATCATGAAAAAAGCTCACCAAAACCTCAAACTATTCTTTATATTTGACTATATTTACTTACAGGTCCTTTGCTTGTACTTAGGCCCTTACTTATTTTTATTCAACTGAACTGGGTTTCTGTAGCCTCGCACTGAATTCAGCTCCGGGCTGCGAAAGAGAGCGAGAGAGAGGCGCAGCGCATTTTGTCTGATTTATCTTGATTAATTATCAGTACTTTATTACTTTATTAGCTTTAGTAAGTTTAATAGCACTAATTTTACTACACTTCTCCGACCTTATTTATTAAAACGTTTATATTAGAAGACAGAGGTTAATATGCGGGCAATGCCGCGCGCAATGCCACGCGCTGCGCTAAGCTGGCTTTGCGTGGCTAATATTCTGGAGCACTGGACGAGATTTTAATTAATAAATTAACATATTTATAATTTTAATAAATTTGCCCTGGCTAAAAGAAACGAATTATAAAATATAGCTTTATATTTCTGTGCATGTTTTAAGGTTTATATAATTGACGGGCAGCACCAGAGGCTGACAATGTGCTTTATTTTTCAGATATAATAGCAAAGTGAAATAAAATAAATTTATGTTTGTCAAAGATATTTTCTCTTTTAATTTTTCTTTTCAAAAACTCCAGCTATTGACTGAGAATAAGCATCTGTTGAAATTCTTAAACAGCAGAATTCCTGTGTCTGCTATATTAAGATATAAGTCTGTGTACCGAACATAAATATACATATAAATCCTTATAACTGACAGAAATAAATATGACTAATAATTATTTATAGTTACTGTGCAGATTTTTGGAAAAACAGGTCGTAACTTTAAGAAATCGGCCCGCAAAATAGCTCACACTGTGAGACAAGCGACCAAAATTTCTGGCATGTCAGAAATCCCTGGTCGCGTCCGACTGCTCATTCGCAGCTCGTATGGGCAATTAATCGGACATCGCTTCCCCTCTCACACTGCACGACAAACGACGCACGATCAAGCTAAAATTCGGCCCGATCATGATATTCAGTCGCATCCGACCAGATCGGGCTTAAAATCGGGCTAAAATCGCACAGTGTCCGCCTGGCTTTAGTTGGGTACCAAACCCTGACTTTATTAAAATACAACCTATAAAAACAGAATGCTATAAATAACAGTATACTCGTTATCGACAGATACTTAAAAATCTGGCATTGCTCTCAGTATCGGAAGAGTGTGTTCAGTTTGTGTGAGTACGCTTGCTGTAGAATCTTCAGTATGACTGCTGTGTGGGTCTGTTAAGAGGCGTATCCCCACCTACAGGAACAACTGACTTCAGCCAAGGTCTGTGAGTGTTTGAGTGTGTGTTATTTAAGCAATAAAACACAAGGGAGTGTTATCATGAATAACATCGCATCTCTGGCATGCCTGTTCAGCTCGTGCCGTACATCATCCACTGCTGTGATGTTAGTCATGAACACACAACCTTGAGTGTTTTTATTTTTTGTTTCTTATAGTTTTGCAGAGTGCAGATTACATTTTTTAAAAAAAGTTTAAATATTTAAAATCACCACTTTATTCCACTGAAAATGTTTTGTTTAACATATAGAATGGCATGCAAATGTTTGAGCACCCCAGTCAGTATATTTTACTTTAAATGGTCAAGAGACTAGAAAATTAAGTAATTTCCAGATGAACTGATAAGAATTATTATTGAATGTTTATTTATGTACATTTTTATGGTAACAAATGTGAATCTGTGTTTCCCAAACATCTAAAGGATGCAAATTTCATAGCTTTTCATATCCTTAAATCATCAGCAATCAGAATCCGCAGGCTCCTCTAAGCAGCTGCCTAAAACTTCGAAATAATTGTTGCCCACAAAGCAGTAGAACACTGTAGAAACATAGTAAAGTTTTTTCAAGTACTTGTTTTCTTACTTTGTAATATAATTTAAGTATTGCAAATAATTTCTAAAAAAGCAATCTTTGTGTAACTGTAAGATATTGTCAAGAACATTAATTAAAGGCTTGGAAAAAATAAATTAAAGGCTTGGGAATACCGACTGATCACCAATCGATTGGAAATTTTGACCAAAATTGATAGGAAGGTTTTGGAGTGGCTCGTTGCTGCTCATGCTATCAGATTATACATGTGACAGTTGCTACCAAGTCATCTAATCCAATCAGTGTTTCTTGTTCCAAATTTTGTTGTAAGGGCAAACATTGTGCTTCAAATCACATAGCATTCCCCAGACCGTTAAAAAAACCCTTGCAGGCCGCTGTATTTGCATTTAAAAGATTGTAATGGAGTTTGTTGGACCAGGATCAAATCTAGTCTGGGACTATATTTTCCTTTCAATAGAAAAAAATGTCCATTGAAATTGCTTTTAGTCCAAGACTAGGTTTAATCATTGTCTGGGAATTTCCCTTATAACACATTATGCTGAATCAGACTAAGCTGACCAGAGATCAGTGATAACCTTCAGACGCATCAAGGATTCAGTGACGTTAGCAGCAAGCACATTCAGGCGTTCTTTCTGCACGCTTTGGCGAGACTAGGGGGCCAATTTCACAACACTGGTCTTACATCTGTGGGGTCTTTTTCATAAAGCATAGCAAAGGATTTACTGACACACTGAGCTCAATCACTTCTTGTGAGAGCAGAGCTCTTTTTGTATATGGTAATGCAATAAAAATGTGAGAGTAAACCAAAGGAATGGTCAGGTAATGTTGAACAACATAAAATGAGTTGTTCAGTGAAAAAATGTAATAAAAAAACTAAGATTAGCGGAAGCAAGTTTCCCCAGCGCATATATCTTACAGTAAGCAGTGACCAGTGTTTTTGTACATAGGCTGACAGTAATAAATAGCAATTAAATACTAAATAATGGTGATGATGCACATTTTGGTAAACAGATTATGCTACACATGAAGAATTTAAGTTATACTTATACTAATGTCATTAGATCCCATCGTTATGATGGCACAATCTTTTACTCAGATTTTATGACTATAACAGTGCCTTTTTATACTATTAATTTTTTTAATATAATTTTATTTTAAATTGTTATGCCATTTTTCACCCAATTTGCAAGGCCAATTACCCAACCCACTCAGTAGGACTCCCCTATCACTAATGATGCTCCAACACCAGGAGGGTGAAGATGCATGTGAAGTCAGCTACCGTCTCTTTTGGAGCTGCTGCTTATTCAGCATTGCTGAGTAGCATCACAGCATCACAGCAACTCTAATTCCAATACATCAGATGCCCTGTGCTGAGCGACATCACCCTTTAGAATGATGTGGGGAGAGAGCGCCATCTACCCACTCAGAGAGAGCAAGGCTAATTGTGCTCTCTCAGGGCTCCGGTAGCTGATATGAACAGGATTCAAACAGGCGATCTCCTGATCATAGTGGCAGCGCTAAGCAGGCTGGACCACTTGGAGCCCCACCTATGACAGTTTTCATATAATGTGATTTATAATTCACCTCTGTTTCGCAATACACATACTACATATACACAGTTTACATATCACATAAAAATGTTCTGTTTTCCATAATATAGGACCTTTAATTGTTTGAGTTTTCGGCAGTGGATTATTAAGTAAAAGTCTTTCTGAATCTGTCACTGCAGAAACTACGCTCCTGAGTGTGTTTGCTCTAAGCATTCTTACGTGCTCTGAATGCAAGCAGTCTGAAAGATTTGCCGCGAAATGAATGGCCATGCTCCATTAGAACGTCCTCTTTGGTCTCATAAACTTTTTTATCCCATTCATTTTAATAATCTGGTCAGGCTAATAAAATGTAATTTCGCCTCCTTTCAAGTTCTACCGCAGTAAACTTTCCATGCCATTTCATCCAAGTATACGGCAAACAAGACTCCACGGTTCATGGAGCGAGAGGGAGAGGAGAGACTCTGGGGTTTGAAAATAGAACGTGTAAAAATACATGGCCGGGGGAAAACAGGCAGGGTTTTGTTAATCAGAAGAGTAGGGAGTTTGTGAACTGTTTCGCCGGCCCTTTTGCCGTTCACACGGGCGGTCTCCGGACTGCTGGCCTGCCCAAGCTGCCATCAGCCTCTGACACACATTCAGTATTTAAAGGGAAAAGCAGAAAAACACCCTCTGCTGAGCGCCAGTATTAGTCATACATCTGCCCTGCTGACTCCTTAGCTGGAACTGAGAACCTGCTGAGATTAAAAACTAAAACTTTATTATGCTCTACACACACACACACACAAACACGCTACAGCACAGGACCTTCAGCTCTATCCACTGTAGCCAAAAAGCTAGGAAGAAACTGCCATCGCCAAGGTGACACATCCTGAAGGGGCAGCAGGGTAAAGGGGTGGGCTGTGTGAAGGGGGCGGAGTCATGTCCCTCTTATTTTGCTGTTTGTTTGCCCACCTTTCCCCACGCTGGTATCTGCAGCTCTGCTGCTCGTGACTGAGACAGTGTGGGCCTCTGCTCATGACTCACACACTCTGCACTAGCCAGACACACACAATCACACATTCGCACACGCACTCTCTTTACTTCTCTCTTAGTCTCTTCTCTACTGTATAACTCATTCTTTACACTCTACTTTTCTCTTTCAATCTCCCTCACATATTTCTTCTTCCTCTGCTTATTCTACTCACCTTCTTTTTCCACATCTATCCACATATGTATTATTCTCTCTCTATGTATCTTATTCTCTCTTTCTCTTTTTATTTATGTCTCTACTTTTCTTTCTGTCTATCTTTCTTTCTTTCTTTCTTTCTGACACTACGTCTACATCTCTTTCTATTTCGATTTTTCTTCTTTTTTTTCCCTTTATCTTTCTCCCTCTCTGCTGGTCTTATTGTCTCTCACCAACCACTTCTTTGCTTTGTCTCACTCTCTGATGTGTGTGTGTGTGGTTGTGTGAGGGTGGTATATGTGGGAGCGGTCGTGCTGGCTCGTCCCGCGCAGCATGGCAGTCTGAGTCACTGAATGTGTGTCACTGTGCTAGTTTTTGTGTCGAGAGCTGCAGTGGCAGTCAGAGCATCTTCGGGCTCCGGTGAGCTGCCAGATGAGGTTTAAAGTGCTTAATTAAACCCTTAATTTAAAGAGGGCTGTCAGATTATATGCTTGTGTGTAATCCAGTGGCCACACGTACACTGTCAAATGCAAGGGGAGTAGTTGGGTCTAATGGGCCAAATGAGCCACTCCTCCACATGCTTCATTTTACTGTAACTCATTTCCAGCACATTGTCATCTGTTTAAATACCACAGATTGTGTAACTGACCATTTTACATATCTTATAGATATATACAATGAAATAGTTCACCTTCCTTGTTGTGGTTTGAGAATAATCAATTAATGGCATGAAATTAATGGAACAATAACTATTATTTATTTCATTGGAAAAAAGTTGAAACGACTTTTGGTTTGCTTTTTATTGTGTGGGTTTATGTATCAAAAACAGCCATAATTGATTTTACATGGTTATTCTCCAATCTATAAAATGTAAAATTATATTCTGTTTTTTTTTTTTTGGTTGGGTCTTCCAAATGTTCTTAGCACTAAGATGATACTTAGATGGTCGAGAGAGCTTCACAATTAGCACTGGCAAGATGTTTTTAATGCTAAGATGCTTTTGGGAAACTCAGCCAGGAACATTATGACCTGTATGATATTATCTCAGCATATCACAAAGAAAAAAATATTAGTAGGAATTGGCAATATGGCCCAAAAATATTATCACAATATTAAAGAATTTATTTCAACAAAATAAATCTGTAGAAATAATTGTAGAGTTTATTTGCAAAAATAAATAAAAGTTTAATGTTTAGTGTACTACAATCTCTGTATCTGTTTTGAAAAATTAACTTTTCAGTTATAGAAACTGCTTGTATTCAGCATCACATCCGATTCCAAAACTTTTCCTATATTCTCTGCTTTTGCTTTTGAAATCTGTTCACCTTTATTGGTAAAAAAAAATATTAATAATTACCAATTGCATGAACCAGCGTTGCATGAACGTGTGAAATGACATGTGTTTAAGCCATGGTTTACAAATGTGCGTTGTTTGATCTCTGTCAGGTTGTCTAGAGTGACACGCTGACTGATTACATAGGCTGGAAGTTTACTGCCAGGTATGCTTGTAAAGGAACTTTGTGGTTGTGATGGAAAGATTGTAGAGTATGCTAGTGTTGATAAGGCTGTTTCTGAGGGCTTAACTGCTGGACTGCCTTACTTGTTATCAGTAGGCACATTTCCGAGGAAAGCATGGCTTGTAACGTTCGTGAGTGACGGTCAAACGTTTTGCTCTTCACCCTCTCACCTAGCAGCCCCTAATGGCAGGGCCAGGGCTAGCTCACGCTTGGGTGGGGGGAGGGGAGTAGGGAGTGTTGTGTTACTAGTCAGGCTCTGACACATGAGCTTGTGCTTTTGATGTGAGGGCCACTGAAGGGAAGTGTAGTACCAGACCAGTGGTCAGATGACTTCCAGCATGTGGGGGATTAAGCACAGTTGAGGTGGCAGGTGCGAGCACTTTGGAGTGGCAGCCAGGGCCTTGGTCACGCTCCTTCTGATGCGTGAGGGGCTTTACTCAATCCCATCATCCCCCAGGAGTGCTCCAGCGTGCAAATATTTGCCCTAATTGGAACAAATGGACAGTAAACATTGTTGTTTCTGTTATTCAACAGGAAGCATGCCGGAAACATGCAGGCTGCAGGCTCAAATAGCGGATGAAGGGGTGGTGGGGGGGAACAAATGTCTTACGAGGCAGATTGACTTTTAAACCTTATTATGCATCACATCAAGCCTCAGAACCGCACTCAAACAGGCCTCCTGTAGTTAACGACAAAAAGGCCGGAAAATGACACAATTATGTTCTTCCGAGAATAGTCACTTACTCATAAACGCTTCCAGTAACTTCTGATAAGATATTGATCTGTCCCAGAAGAGATTCTTTTTTGTATAAAGATTTATGCGTTCTATATTATTTCACACTTCTATTTCTCACAGACGCCCTGTGCTGTGGACATCACGCCAGCAGCTTGATGGCAAAGCTGCATGAGTGTGGATCGAACCTGCAACCTCCCGCTCATAGTGGTAGCGCTTTAGACCGCTGGACCCCTCTGCGCCCCCCACACTTCTTGTTTGTGTGGTCATACACACACACACCATATGGGCATACAATGTGACCATTTAATTCAGGTGTTATTCAGTCAGAACCTGGTTTATGGTTTAAGATGTACTTGGTGTTTACCACACATTTGTTTACTTACGATGACTGCCTTGTGTTCCTGCATCTGTTTGGTGAGTTTGTTGTGTGCATAATCAGAAACACACAAAACACTAATTTTGAAAAACTGATTCGTGCGTCTGTATGATGCGGGCCTCTAGTGAAAGTCACACATGGCCAAGTATGTGAACTATTATGTTCCCAATTTAGCTAGCTATTGGCTATGTGAACACATTGGCAAACAGCAAGTACTGTACTGGAGACGGCTATCATATTATGCTTTGCAACCGGGATGCTTGCACAAGCAGCACAGGATGATTGTCGTATTACACTCTGCAACTGGGGAGCTGGCACAAGCTGCATGGGATGTTCGCTGTATTATACTCGGCAACTGGGGTGTTGAGACACATGGCACTCAGCCCAGCTTTTGGGCAGAATCTCACGTAGATTCAAACCAGATCTGGGCCAATGTATCCCCAGTGGGTCTAGGACTATTCAGATTCGAAACGGCCCGAGTAATTTTGCTATCAGGGTAAAGTCAGATCTCACTTTTTTAGCCACAATAAGAAAGCTGAGGCTGCAGTGGGCACAGGCTCACCTTAACTGGACAGTTAAACCCTGCATTAATGTAGTCTCATCTGATGAGTCCTGGTTTTTGTTTTCTTGGCACACTTTGGGCTCATGCATACCAATCAGTAATTCTTTACAAGTCATCCTATTTGAGTATTGGTGCTGACCATGTGCATCCCTTCATGTCCACATTTTACTCCTCTTTTGCTGGCTACTTCCAGCATGGTTACACATAATAACTCAAAGCAAAAGTCATCTCAAGCTGGTTTAATGAAAATGACAAAGAATTCAGTGTTCCTCAGTCTGAATAAAATAAATTGTCTAAATAATTAAATAGGTATTTGATAATGAACATTTTAAATCTGTATAAAATGTATGAAATCTGTATGAACATGCTTTAATAGCAGTTTGTTTTATGTGTACATGTCTTATATTGTATGCACAACATTAGCGGGTGTGTCAGATTCATTTTAAACTAAACTTTACTTTAGTACATTAATCAGTACTTGAACACTTTACTATAGAACTCTTGAACTTTTAAAGACCCCCACATTTGTTCAGGTGCACTGAGGCTTCATCTATGAGAGGAGACCCTCTAGCTGCCTCTAGAGGTGTTCACCCCCTCTACTGGGATTCCTCTGGAAGGCTAGGTTATCAAACGCAAACAGTGGACGCTGGATTCCCGATATGTGTGTTTGCGCAGTGGTGTGAATGCCGTGCTCAGAGGAAGAGGCGCCTGGGTTTCTGTTTGCTCTCTGTGAGCTCTGTGGACTCTAGGCGCCTGATCTGAAGGACGCCGGCCTGTTCCTACGCCACTCGCAGCCTTTCGGTGCCATGATCAGATTTCCTGCTGCTTGATGTTAATGAGTGTAGTAAAGGCTCTCGCACCTCCTCTGCTTATCTTTTTACAGGCCTTTCTTTAAAAAGTAAACAGCAGCAAAAGATTGATGATTATTCTGCTTTCTTTCTGGTTTAACTGCTATCACTGGTGTCTGCTTCAGGAGATCTTATCGTTTAACCAAAATGGGGCAGAATAATAAAACAATAATGATATAAAATAAAGATTTAATGTAAACATTGGTGTCAGACCACGACCACTAGATAGCAGTGTTTTACTCAGTCTTACTCAGTTTTATTCTTCTATTTATTCTCTGATTTTGATGATAGTGAGTTTTTTTCTATACTATTACATTTTCTTTATTTAAGCAATCACAATATATCGCCTTGCTTACTGTATTGCAATATGTCACAATAAATTTAATCGTAACCCCTGTACCATGATGTGTATCATATCGACAAGTTCTAGCTAATACACAGCCCTCATATAGACATGCCAAAAATCTGATTGATACAGGGCTGACCCTCTGAACATAACCTTAAAGGATTTGGTAAATGTAAATATTCGACACCCACTTTAGGTTCAAGCCTTATTTCAGATGTTTTTAGCTATAAATATTAACAGATAAAGATAAAATAAACTTTCTTTTTCCAGAATTTATTTTTATGTAATCACTAGTACTATATTAATCTCCAGCTGCTGTGGTCGAGAGAATCCTAAAATCCCTACATAGTGGAACTTCCCACAAAGATCTGGGTCAATATCCAAAATTACTGCAGGTCAAGAGGGACTCAGGATTTTCTGAGGATTTTTTCCTTTTCATCGGTTGATGTTACAAAGATCTGATTTTTGTTTTCTCTTTTCGTGCTCCCTTGTTGTAGTTGTTGGACACTCTGGGAGCTCAGAGCTGCTGTAAGCAAGCCCTGCAGGATGGGCCAGGAGAAAGGGGGCTTAGATGCCTTTCTCGCTGGGCTCGCCCGGAGCCGTGTTTACGGAAGAGCCGGATTTTCACAAGTGGAATGGGAGCCGAGGGCCAGGCCTGTATATATGTAGCCAGATTCATAGTAGAGGTCAGCAGGGGGGCAAATGTTTGTGTCAGCTGGTTTAAGGCAGCTTGCTTGGTCCACCAAGAAAGAGATGTTTCATTGTTTGTTGTTGAAGGTACCATTTACTCCATGGAATTTATTTATGATATTTGTATTGTATTTGCCAAAAAAACCCCACTATGACAGATATATGTAGCTGATTTGTTATTGCTTTGTTACGGCTTGTTCAAAAAATAGTTACAACTGAAACAACTTTTATAACATCAGAATAGGGATGCACTGATGTGGAAATTCTGGGCCAATGCTAATATCTGATATTGCAGATATGCTAACAGTAACAGTTAAATGTTTGGACAAACCTCATTGACTAGGTGGATACTAGAAGCAATACATTTAAAACGGCCTGTTTTGAAACTTTCACATGTGGAAAAGGGAGTGATTAATATATTTTTAAACTTAAAATTGCATCATCACACCTTTTTTACAGACACAACTCTTTTCATTATTTTCTTAAAAAAAATTATACAAAAGCCACTTTATGCCAATACATTGTACTGCAATGACACAAATTGGGAACATTTAACGACATGATCTAGTTGAACCCTGCTCAACTATATGCAAATAAACAGTTTGCACTGCGGCAACCACTTATCAGAAAATAAATTTCCACATTCCCTTAAAAACTGCTGAAATAACTTTTTGCTTATGATAGTGAAATTATACCAACAATCAGCAAAACAATCATTGCAAAAAGTGCAAATACATGTTTATTATTCTGCAAAACAACAATAAGAAATGAAATTGTTTGCTGGTGCAGCAACCTGCACTAACCACCTAGTATTGGCTGTTGGTATTGGAACCTTGTTTAGGATTATGAGTACCGGTATGAGGAAAGAGCATGGAATTGGGCAAATACCTTATATCTGTATAGGTATTCATGCATCTTTAGTTAGTGCCATCTGTTCTTATATAAACAAGCACGCAAAGGAAACACAATGGAAAATATCAAGATAAACTAAAATTATTGAGGCCATGTCTATATATTATATGATAAGCCGATAACGTAATTATTGTGAGAGAGCTACTGACTTTTATTGAAACAGTTTATAGTAAAAGTTTTTTAACTTTACATATCATTGCAGCCAGAGATTTACAAAAACATAACGCTAAATTTAACAATGATTTCCTTTTGTAAACTTTCCTTGTAAATCATAAAGCGGAAATGTTTAGATTGATGAGGTGTGTATGCAAATGAGTGACTAAAGTCTCTGAGCTGTTTTACTGACAATTCCATCTCCTTTTGTTCTGCTCTGCAGTGCTGGGCAGTCTCGTCTTCCTCTGTCTGCGTATCTCTTTCTCTTCCCTTCTCTCTCACGCCAGACTGTCTGATTTTATTAATGGATCCGACAGGAACTGAGGAGCTGAGTTTCTCTTTACCAACAAACAAATTAGTCTTTGTGTTTGTGCTGCTCTGAACTCTTCTCCCTCCCTCCCTCTCTCTCTCTCTCTCTCTCTCTCTCTCTCTCTCTCTCTCTCTGACTGCGGGAAGAGAGAGAATGAAAGAAGAAGACGAAGAAGGAAAAAAAAAAACCTCAGGGATGAAACAAAGGAGACATGCAGCTCCATGGCTGCCGAGCGCGGCCCTGGGGCATTTGCGACGATAGGAGAAAGCAAATACTATTTTCTCGTGGAGCAATCATTTCCGTTCTAAATTTGGACGCCTCTAGTGCACTGACAGGAGCGGATAAAGGCCATTCATCTTAATAAACAATGCGCTATTTTGAGCGAGCTGGATGAATGAGGAACTTCAAATGGGATTCGCATTCTTGGCAGTGTGTCGTTTCAGCGGTTCAGGAGTGTGTCAGGCCAAAAAAAGAAAAGAAAAAAAGAAAGAAAAAAAGGGTTTTCCTCAGGAGGAGGAAATCATAAAGCAGGAAATATTAGCAGAGCAGTGATTTAAACCTGTTTAAACTGTATGGAAATCAGAGCACAGTTCCCTGAGAGTGACATAAGGCCCGTTGTTCTCGCTCAGGCTGCTACTGTATATCTGATGGGGAAGCGGTGGGAAGGTGGTGTGTTGACATGGCCAGGAGATGGCAGCTGAAAACTCTTCCATTCATCTCATAGCTCAGGCTGGGCTGGCTCTCAGTGAGAGGGTGACCTAAGCCTCTTAAAGAACTTAAAAGGTTTAACCAAAGGAGTTCGTATGTCAAGATATTTCTTCTACTGATCGCCCTCGCTGCCTTCTAGGGAACATGTTAAGAAACACTACATTCTGTAGTGTTGTTGTGGCCCCGTGTTGATAATGATGCCTACACTACACAAGCCTGTGTTTTTGTAACAGTTTATTAGAGCAGGATTTTAATGCTGCATTCACATTGACAAGTGACTCGGTTCAGATTTTTGATCTGATAATGTGGCATAGATTGCATTTTGTTCACGTAAAATCTGATCTTCTCAAATCAGATATGAGTCTCTTTCATACGTGCTTCTACATCAGAAATGTATATCTGATTCATGGACATATGAAATTATTGTGGGTGTTCAGATATATCTGATTTCCTTCTAATCTAAATTATGATCTAGGATTCAGATTAATGTGACAGATCTGAATTCTTTATGTCAGACCCAGTCGTTTGATTCACTTTCATATGTCGTCCTAGATTGGATATGTATCCAGTCCATAGGCATGTTAGCCGTCGCTCCTGCGCCAAAGATGAAATAAATTAGCTACTGGGGAGCTATTCTCACTGACAGCCACAATTAAAAGGAGAAATAATTCTCCTAAATGAAACATGAGCGTTTCATTTGTGAGTGTGTGAGTGAGTGAATGAGAGAGAGAGGGACAGAGAGACAGACAGACAGAGAGGAGAAGAGTAGGACACTCTGAACTCTGTGGTTGTGCATATGGGTTGTTTTCTGTGTGGACAGTAGACATGGATGGCCCTTTTTAAAACACAGAGGTCATGTGGGGTCACTCTGCAACATTTTTTTGAAGCTTCTTGGATTGCGTGTCCCACTAACGATCATTCAGAGAGCATGTGTTGCTGTCCCTGCATCATGCCTCTTTGTGTAAAGTAGGAACAACGTGTGTCCTAACACAACAGAGCCTTTTATAAGCTGTTTAAAGTTGTGAGCGTTCACTTTACTGTTTATCAAATGCCGTTGTGTGTGTCCTCAGGACTTAAAAGATGAGTATTCTTCTGCTCTGGCATAAAAGCTGCAAGCTATAAGATTGCTTTACATTTTGCCCAGCTTGATTATCAGCATGGAGTAATTGTTCAGAAATAACTATAAAGTAAGAGCCTAACGGTAAAACGCCAGCTTGAAAAAAGTTGGAACAGCATGGAAAATGCAAATAATATTACTAATTACAAAACCCAGTGTTTTTTACATTTACATTGATCTTTATTTCAATGCAGGCGCCAGAATTGGGACAAAATATTGATGTTGTGATATATCGTATCGTTTTTGTTTGTGATACTTTGGCATCAAATATTGTTACTTTTATTGAAACATGGGCCTTTTAATCTTTCTAAGACTCACCCCACGTTAAAATAATAGTTCCTGGTTTTGGTGCTTAATTAGAAGTATTTTAATCTCTTCTGTAATACTGTAAAGTTGTTGCTGTAAAGTATTATAGAGAATTGTCTTGGGATATATTGAGTATTGCAGAATCACTGTATCATGATATCGTCAGTATGAACCCAAAAAAAAAAAAATTTTGCGATTATACATCCATTTCTGCATTTCAGGCCTGCAACACTTTCCAAAAAAGTTAAAATGGTAAAGCATTTACCACATCCTAACATTGCCATTCACACTGAGCATACCAAGCAATAAAGTCTTTAATGTTTTGGCACTACAGTACAAATACAGGTAACACTGAAGCCTTATGTTAACCATGTCCTGAAGTGTTGTTAACATCTATGGTCTCTGAGGTATTTGGGATAGACCAAAGACAAAAAGAACCATTCAGACTGTTATCAGAAACAAGTCCAAAAGAATGGTCTGTCTTGCTATGAGGTTGTGTCAATACACTTATGTAGTTGCAGCATTAATGCAGAAAATTACATCCGTCCATGCTTTTTTCAACAAGAACTGCAACATGCACAAGTAGTAAATGCTTTACTATCTACTTTCAGTTTGTATTTAAAAACACATCTTAATTTATTTTTCTTGAGACTCCAACACATTGTATATGTTGTATAATAAACATAAATTATGAGGTTTTGAATTGTGGGACCACAGATTTAGATACAGTGTGTGAACTGCAAGTCTGATTTGTGTGTGGGATCATTCTCTGATCATATTCTGTATTTTTTTTCTCTTTTGCAGTCTGTGGTCCTCACATCGATATCCGAAATGACATCAGCGAGTTCAAGAAGCTGGAGAACTGTACGGTGGTGGAAGGATACTTACAGATCCTCCTAATAGGAGACAAGAACCACAACCCATACCAGGAGTTCCGCACCCTTAGCTTCCCCAAGCTCAGGATGGTCACCGACTACTTGCTGCTTTTCCGGGTGGCTGGCCTGGACAGCCTCAGCATGCTGTTTCCAAACCTCACGGTCATCCGAGGACGCAACCTCTTCTACAACTACGCTCTAGTGATCTTTGAGATGACCAGTTTGAAGGATATCGGGCTGTACAACCTAAAGAACATCACTCGAGGGGCCATCAGGATCGAGAAGAACCCGGAGCTGTGCTACCTAGACTCCGTGGACTGGTCGCTCATAATGGATGCAGAGTTTAACAACTACGTCGCTGGGAACAAGCAGTCGAAAGAGTGCGGAGATGTGTGCCCAGGGATAATGGAAGACCGACCTGAGTGCCCCCGGACCAGCTTTAACGATAATTATAGCTACCGCTGCTGGACGTCCAACCACTGCCAGAAAGGTAAGGATGATGGGATTTGTATTAATAACAGTTGTTGCTTTGCCTGAAGGTGAAGGACGGTACTTGATGAACTGCAGTGTTTGTCTATTGTTGAAGAAGGTTAGAGATTCTGGGTGTCCTAGGAAAAGTAGTTGTTTCTTTGAGGTGTTGATCTTTAATAACTATTAGGATCAGTAGAAACATTTCTGATACACTTTCACTTGCTATAAGGTGGAAACCTTCTTACTTTGTCAGGTCACTAAATTACTAGTTTAATGGCTATTATTGTCCAGTGTTTGCAAGTTAAAAAGGCTCATTTTTTGTTATCCAAATAATTTTTATTAAAATTTTTTTTAAATAAAATTTAGTATTACCTTTTTTATTTGTATACATTTAGTCTAGTTAGATTTGTTTTTGCACTGCAGTTTATTGAGTCGACTAAAGAAATTTACTACATCCTATCATCATCACCTACGTTTCCTGCGTCTCTCCATACTTGACATTGATTGATTGGTTTGTAGTAGGGCATGCGTCAGACGCCGGCCTGTGTTGTGCCATATTCGGCCTCCCTGCCAATATCTGACTCTCTTCAAGTGCACACGCGTCGCACCACAGGATTAGCGTAACAGAATAACTTACATATTCCTTTTATTTCTATATATATATCTATAGTTTGTAGTCTACAGTTACAGTAGATACAGGAATTGACAGCAAAATGTGTTGCACCCATACTGCTTGGTGACGTGTGCACATGAAATTTCATTACAACACCAGTTCTTTTTCTTCTTCGGTTCTTGTTTATTGGTTGAGGATATCCTGCCTCAGCTATCTCTAATTGGTCTGAAAGTGAAAACTATCCAAAAATGTTTTCACACTGTAAACAAATCAGATTAGGGTTTTGTTGATCTGGATTGAGACCAAATTTCGATCCTTTGGTCAGACCATGGTTCAATGCACCTTTCACTCCCTCAGTTCTAGTTTAGACTAAACAAGGCAAACAAGGGTGTGAAAGCATTCTTAAATTAATCCAGACTACTGTGCAAAACTCCTTTAAAAAAAATCCATGCTCTTTTTCCTTATACGTGTGACCTTTAATTTAAACAGATGCAATAGCAATATGCAGCCAACTCTAGCACTGTAGTATGTGTTAGGACGTCAGAAGCTGGAGCTGGAGATCTGTCTCTGGCAAGTCTTGTCAGGTAAATATTTGCCTAGTCTTATCTATGTTGTGTTGAGAGACTTGCGAGTGCAACTCTCTCGTCATTAATTAAAAGCTAAAACAACAGCAGCGGATGGTGAATGCTTTGGCTTACTTCTCATCCATGAAAGGAAAAGAGAGACCAGAGGTGACACTCTGTTGTTGAGAACCTGTTGGCAGAAAACAAGTTTAAAAAGCAGTTCAGACTTTTCTGATGTGAATGCTGTCCTGTGGACTGTTCTTTGTGAAGAGGTGGGGCTTTAAGGTTGCTCTCTGACAGTAGGGTACTGTATGTTCTGCCATGGATAATACTGCACTGTAGTGCAGGATGATATGGTCAAAATTGATACGCATCATATATATCAAATTTTTATATACAGCATACATTGTACAATACACTACCTACACTGCCTGTGTACGTCATCACACACACAGCCATGTCACCAGACTGCAGATGGCTTTAGTATTATGCTCGTTATGCTTAGTTTGAATGCAGTTATTGTAAATACTGTAAATACTGTTAAAACTGTAGACCAGTGTTTTATAGATGGATGTACTTTATTCATCTAAAAAAAAACATGCCAGATGTTATTTTCTGGAGACCAGATATGTCCTAAAAAGTGACTATAAAATAATGTTTCACATTAATAGCTGAAATAAGTTGCTATGTAATAGCAACAGAATTTCAAAATTCAAATAAACATTTACTTCAACTTTAATTTACTTTAATTAAATATCCTATAAAACCTTGATACTCTATATTTTTTGTTTATATTGAGAATAGATTTCTTTCATTAATACAGTCTGGCCTGAGGAATTATGTTTCTTAATATGAAGCCTACAATTGCAGATTAGCCAGAGTGGAACTAATATTATGGTATTGAAATATCGAAAATGTGTTTCAAAATCCTGTGTGCTGGATCTGTTCCAAAGCCCAAGTACAGGAGGTCTACCAGGACTATATATAGGAGGTCTTGACAGCACACTGTGTTTTTCCACTGGGTGCCAACACGCCTTCATCGACATGCCTTTATCTAAGAGATGGTTAGTTCACGGAAATGGATGCCAGCATGTCCCTCACATCTGGCTGGGGGTTTGCCTCTGAATGCCTGGGAAATAGCAGGCTCCCACTTTTCATTGTCTGCTCCCTCTTCCTCTTTCAAGCACAAAAGAATGGTGGGAAAAAAGCTCAGTGGCTGAGAAAGGACTCTTTCCCAGCCACGGCCTTCAGGAGGCCCGTTCAGGCCTTCAGTGCAGCGTTCAGGTCTGTACTCGGGCCATATGATCCGATGCCTGCCCCTCCTCCCTGTTTTTCCCTACAGCGGCAAAACAAACGGAGGAAATCGAGCCTTCCACTGATACGTGTTGTGTTGTCGACCCGAAGCAGAGGACTGTTTATTGTTGTGTGGATGGAGCTGATACTGGGGATTCCTAGTATGGAGGCCACTGTACAGAGGAACTGCCTGCCAGGGCTCTGTATGACCCTCAAGAGGGATAAGCGGTGGACTGAACGTGGCCCTTTCTTTCCGGTGACCCTCCTGTGTTGCTGATTCCGGCTGTTCCCGGCAGCCTCTCCTAGGACGTGTCGACACCTGCTCCCCTGCACACCTGTTCAGTATGGTAATGTTGTGTCTGAATGGTGTGTCTTTGGGGGCTGAGTGAGTCATCTATATCCAAGGCTCGCTCTGCACAACGCAAAAACAAAGGAAAGGCCTGGTAGTCACAGCAGAAAAGGATCTGTCGAGGGTCCTACTAATACACTGGTGTTTTTCCAAAGACTTACTGGAACAGGCAGCCAGCCACTACCTGTCCAGAGGTGCTTTTCTGCCTCTGCTTTCTCAAACAAAGCAGCAAAAGGGAGGACAAATTTGCTTTGGAAATGGTGACATCATAGTTATTTATCCTTTAAGCTTTATGCTCTCTAAGCTTTTCCGTAGACTCATGAGGAACCACTGTTACCACAAGTGTGGTAGTTCAGTTGGAACTGTTGATTACTTCTATGATCAGTTAGCCTATCTACTGTTATTCAAATGATGTATTTTCAATATTTTAAGCCTTCTTTCGTGCCTTATCCTTTGCTTCGACACCATCTTCTTCTTAATATGGTGTTGTAACATAACAATAAAAGCCTCTTGTCTGCTGACAAGAACATATCTGTAGAGATTGGTAAGAAGTCAGAAAAACAGTAGAAACAGGAACTGCCCACATTGTTCTTTTGATTTTTTTTGAATGGGGAAAACAAGTGAAAGGACAACTAAGCCCAATCTCATCTTGTACTCCGACACCTTTTTAAGGTACTGAGGTACTGAGGTACAAGGAAAAGTGGGTGAAATCCTCTTCATAAGAAATTGGACAACCCTTCGAAAACTTCATTTGACTTCAAAAATAAATAAATAAATGACTTTAAAAAAGAGCTATGCTTCATTTTGTGGGTACTAGTGGTTCTCTTAAGGTGACCCTGCCAGTAATTTGTTGTGACACCAGAGGAACAGTACTTTAGTTAAATATAGCACATCATATCTTTTTAACGTGTGTGGGGGGGGGGCAAAGTTAGTTATTAGCAAGCTTCTTGTGCGATTTATATCGTACAGCAGCCTCAGGTGACTGAATGGAGCCATTGCACCATTTAAAGTGGAGCTTTTTTAAGTTTGTTATGAAGAATCTCTGCAGGGACTGAAGGGAAACTGAAGTGAACTCAGACATACACAAGCACATGAAAGTACAACCTTGAGGGTTTGAAAGCTGAAGATTAGGGCTAAAGGGAGTGAGCATAGCACAGTGGAGAGGAGTAGAGAAGTGAGGGACAGGTCGTGTTGAAGGGTTGGCAGGAGGAGGAGAAGTATGGCGGCTGATGGAGACCTCAGTGTCGCCCTGCCGTCGTCCCGCCGCCATCCCGCTGCCGTCTCGTCGTCATCCCGCCGCCTCTCCGAAGCTCTTGGTCCAGCCTCTCTGGCGCTCTTTGAAGGGCAGATCCACCCCCGCTTCTCTCTCTCTGTCCGTCTTTCTCTCTCTCTTTCGCTCTGCTCCCGCCGTCCCACCCCCTCCACATAATTGCCTTGTTTTTCTCGAGCGCAGATGTTTCTTCAAGGGCACGCAGTGGTTTTGTAGTCAATCTGGAGCAGGGTTCTCTCTGACAGTGGCGCTCTCTAATTACGCCACTGAGAGATGCTGTCCGCTTCCACTCTCTCGACTCGCTGCGTGTCCGTGTGTTTGTGTGTGTCCGAGAGTTAAATGGGACGTGGATGTCTGGTCCAGAATACTTGGGATTTCTTTTTGTCTTCTGTCCCAAAAGTGTCGGAACACAGAAAGGAAACATTCCTCAGCATGTTCGATCATGTACTTACTTTTGTCCTACTACGTGAGGAACTGTGTGTGTGTGTGTATGTGTATATGTGTGCAAACACACCTCTTCATGCAAGACTTTGATTGAGTGCCGCTCATTGTCTGCGGGCCGCCTGGGCTCTGCTTTGTTTGTTAACTAAATGATCAAAGCGTCCTGACATGCGCTACCGTCTAATAAAGCGGTCGCACACGACTCGCTGCTGAAGTAATGTCTCCTGCGCTCTGACCCCAGTCATCAGGACATGAGCAGCCGTCTTTGATGAGGCTTCCCAGACCACGGAACCCACCATATCAACATTTTTCACATGGAACGTATAATTTCTTTACTCTTTAACCCTTAAAGAGCTGGGATTTTATGTGGGTTTCCCTTAAAAATGAGCAATGGCCGTTTTGATTGCTTGTAAAATCTATCGTCTTCATAGCTTTTCTACACAATCACAATCAGCTATAAGACAAGAATAAAACCACCTGCTCAATACTATGTAGGAGCACTGCCTGATACATCAGAAAAATTAAGGTTGTGATATTTTGTTGTTCTGCAATATACACTCATTTACATTTACTGTTTTACTGTTTTACGGTTTAAGGATGGGACAATATATCAATATCACAGTCTATTGCAATGTTTTGATCGAATTGTATCAATAAGTGGCATCAAATATTTATATATATTTTTTTAAATGTAGGCGCTCTAACCTCTGAGGACTCGACTCAATGAAGGTTAACTAGTGACACTTTTGGTTAAATGTGTGTCTGAACATGATAACAAAAAACACTTATAGCAGTCATCCAATTAGTTTTGAGACATACTTGAATCCCTTTTTATTTTTTTTAAAGGCTAAGGCTTGTGAAGGCTTGTTCATTTGGGATGTCTCGGTTTGTTAGTGTGATGGTCCTCAAATGAACCCTGATGGACTCACTGGGTGAAATGATTGTGGAGTTGAGCTGTATGTACCTGTGTACGTGTGTGTGTGCGTGTGTGTGTGTGTGTGTGTGTGTGTGTGTGTGTACGTTTAGGACATTGTTCGGCCAATCTGAAGAGAGGTGCTGGTGAGGGGGAAAATGTCACAGAAATGTCAAGGGTAGAAACACAACATGAGGCCCTGAGAACAGGAGCAGCCCTAAAACTCCTCCCTTCTTCTCTTCTACTTCTCTTCTTCTCTTCTACTTCTCTTCTTCTCTGATACTAATCTGTAGCAGTTTTTGTAATGTGCTATCCTCTTTAGGCATTCTGTAGTAAAGGCAGGGGGTTTATATAGAACTATGTGGGACTCTATGATATGATATCACAATATGGGATTACAATTGTAAATATTTCAATATGTATTGACATGGGATAGCAGTTTGCAAACTGATAATGAAGTGTCACCTCAGGATACAGCTTGAGTTTGGGAACAACCACACCTGATAAATTGTGAGGTGTTTTCTTATGAGTGAGATTAAACACTGGCCAGCAGGCTCATGGCTTGGCGATGTGAATTATCCACATGGATTTAAGCCTGATTGGAAGTAACATCCCAAATTTTGCGTCGATCCACACTGTCACGTGTGGATACCGGAAGTCTATCATAGAAGTCATTGCCACCACAGTGGGTAGCCCAGTGAGTTTTAATGATCGTGACATGCAGCATCTGGCTAGAATTGTCAATTCAAACAGACAAATGACTGTTTAGCTTCAGTGGGACAAGGCAAAAGTCATGGGACACTATACTTGCTCCATATCATTTGACATGTCAGTGTATTGTGATTTATATTTAAAGATTTGAAGATTTGCAATAATTTTGCAATATTCTACGACACATTGATACATTCCATATAAAATCTCAAGCTCTTTAGTAAAATATGGACTTTTCACGGTGTCAGAAATGATAAAATATTGCTGTTTATTGATTTTTTTTTTTTTGGCCACAGTTTTGACACGACCACCCCCACACCTCTTCTCTTCTCAATCTGCCGCTATTCTTATCGGACGCTGTTAACAGCTCCAGCCATTAGATTAGCTTTTCACAGTGTCCACATCCCTGGCTCCAGCACCGTCTACTCTCTCCAGTGACCTGGCCAGCTGCTAGCTTGGCTGTGGCCTTGTGCTCTGTGTGTACATGTGTGTATTTGTGTGTGTGTGTGTCTGTGTGTGGTGTCTAGTAAGTGCGTCTGCTCTGTGGCCTGCTTTCTGTTGGGCTCTCTCTGCTCCAGACAAACGCGCCGTCCAGCCACCCCCGACTGAGGAAGGGTGGGGGGATTTGTTGTTTGGATGATAAGGTCCAGCCCGAGGCCACAGCCTCACACAGCACCATCACACACACAGAGCTACTCCCAAAAGTGTCCGTCTTCCATCCCAAAAGGCCTAGACACTTGACTCTGAACTGCATAGCTGACATGTTTTACGTTCCTTGCTGGTGCTGCGTAATGCAGAGACTGGTGGGATTTGAAACACTGGCCAGTATGTATCACCAGGGGCTGTAAGTTAGAGTGAAGAAGAGAGAAGTAAACTGAGGTAGAGCGAGTCAGAGTGAAGTAAAGCCAGTGATAGATAGGTAGAGCGACTCAGTGTGAAGTAAAACCAGGTAGAGCAAGGCTGAGCGAGGTAGAGTGAAGGTAGAGCCAGGCAGAACAAAGCAGACTGAAATGGAGCCAGGCAGAGTGAGGTAGAGTCAGGCAGAGCAAGGTAGAGTGAGGTAGTGCTGGGCAGTGTGAGGTAGAGTGGGTTAGAATGAACTAGAGTCACACATAGCCAGACAGAGTGAAGTAGAGCAAGGTAGAGCGAGGTAGATGCAGCGAGGTAGTGTGAGGTAGCAGTAGAGGTCCACAGTGAACACACACACCAAACTACTACTTCTCCTGAGGAAAATAATTCCAGCCAAACCATGAGTCAACAAAAAAACTGTGGGGATATATAACAGCATTATCGCACATCACCATATCTCTGCCATTAGTAATTTTGATGTGTGTGATCACTTCTCAAGTGTGCTGTGTGTGTCTGTGTCTGTGTGTGTGTGTGTGTTTGTGTGTGTGTACATAAACACCACCCTGCCCCTTGCGCAAGCACAGACCCCTAAGAGGGAGAGGGCGTTTACCATGTTTCCATAAGTCCCGATTTCTCCTGTGCCAATTGCAGAATGGTTTACATTGGACCTTATAAACACTCATTTATAACCGATTCTCCAGACTGGCCCACAGCTGAGTCCTGTCTGTGTTTCCTATCAGTTCTGCAACAGGCTTGACCACTGCCTGTGTCTGGCTGCGTCTGACAGATGTTATTTTATTTTAGCTAAAGTGTTTCATCAGATTGGTCTGAGCCGCTAGTGGTCAGTGGGAGACCAGCAGCGGTGGTGCCAAAGTCACAGTGACTGGTCACAAGGTCTGTAAGGTCAAATTTCTCTGGTGAGGAAACTGAGTCTGCATTCAGTCCGTCTGTCTGTGGCTCTCTCTCTATCTCTCTTGGTCTCTCACGCTCTCTTGCTCTCACTCTGTCTGTCTGTCTGTCTGACTTCTGGACGTCTTCACTACCAAACACACACAAACATGTACTGTGCATCTTGAGTGTGTCAGCCTTTGGTTGATATTAGCCACAGTTGTTTGCATCTTCTACTTGTGTTTCTTGATTTCTTTCTTTTTAACCTTTTCATTAATGAAGGTGCAGAATGCTAGAGCAGAAAAGTCATAAAACATTATTAATACTTTAGGTGTTTTTGAGTATGAAATACGTAGTACAGACAAAGTGTGGTTTGGATGGACACTGTTATCACACAATTCAGAGCAATACAGAAAGGGAGCAGCTATTCATGTCAGGAACAACAGTGACATATTTTGACATACCAACTCTTCATCACTTCCTTTAAGTAAAAAAGACTGGAATAATTACCAATGTTACAGAAGTTACAAATGTGTGTCATGTGTTTCTGATACAATGCTTAAAAAACACAACTACACTATACTGTTATATGCTGTGTGGCCCCTTTGAGCCATGATGCTGACAAAAAAAAACAGCCAATCCAAGCTTGTCATCAGGAAATATTCTTGTGTAATTCTGTGGCAAAATAAGAAATGTTGTAAATTTGTAAATTAAATAAAAAGCTGCATTCTTTCTTCACAATCAAAAACATGCTCATTATTTATAAATAATAGAACAACTTGTAATATTCGATAAATATTGAACATATAGAGTTTAGTATATGTTAGATATAGAGCCATTGAATCTGGTTCAGGGCCAATCCAGGCATATTTTAATGGATCTGGAGTCTTAGTTTTAATCACGGTGTTCAGTCAATTCCCCTGATAGGGACACCTCTACTTGTATGACATGTTTAAATGATGTTGATTAAAGGAAAATATAATCAGTTAAAATAAACACTATAGACATTAACTTTACCAGTAAACTTAACAGTCAGAATAGGGCAAAAGTCTAATACCATGATAAACAACAAGTATCACACAATTTACTCAGAATTTTTTTTTTTTATCACATTAACAATAATATATCATATAGACACACAGCATGATCAATGGCTGAGAGATTTGAGTGCTGAGTGCACTCAAGCTTGAGTAGTCAGATGTCTGCCCTGCTTTAGATCCAACTTTATATTCCTGTATGTTTGGTATGCTGCTTATTACTTAGATATGGATCATGGATTTATTATTACATCGTGCCTTGCTGCACCGTACAGTGGAAATGTACAGCTATAGTTTCAGGTAGAGGTGACCCTTTGGTTCACAGTGATGGTGGATGCAGATTTACAGAACTGTGTGTTTGAGGGAAAGAAAGAGAGAGAGAGAGAAAGAGAGAGATAAATGCCTTTTATTAGACATTCCTGCAGCTTTACTCACTATCTTAGTGAGAGCATGAATGAGAAACCTGCAGAGCGGGCCTGTAGTGGAGTGGTCGCCCTGTGTGTGTGTGTTGAGACAGGAACACACAGCCACAGCCAACTCTTTTGTCAGGAGGATGCTGGTAGTGTCTGTGTGTGTCCGATTTTGTTTTCTTCCTCTGTGTGTGTGTGTGTGTGTGTGTGTCGTTGCTCGGGGTAGTGTGTTTTTCTTAAAAGCGCCGCAATCCCAGTCCTTGCCCAGACATGCGTGGGCAGCTTTACGTTTCCAGTGTGTTTTTGGGAGCTCTATGTAAAAGCAGCAGAACAGACAGCAGGCTGGCTTCCAGCTCCATCTCGCTCAGTCCTGGGGGTGCATTACACTAACACTGACTCAATATCTCCATCTCTAACACGGCAAAGTGCCAAAACAGAGAAAAGAAAGAGAGAGAAAGAGGAAGGAAGCTGTTGGACAAGCTTGCTCGTTCTTCTTCCAAACTCTGTTTGATGATTTGTCCAAGCAGTAGCTTCTTAAGCTCTGCTCCGTGTAGTTGATGAAATATAACCAGATGAAAAAGAGTAAAGGAGCTTGTCTTTCTGACTTAGCTCCACATTAACCAGCTCACTCCAGCCCAGCTGTTGTGATCCTCCTTACACTGTTAGTCTTGAGTCCTGCTCAATTAGCTTTTGGTTTTGTGAGACGTGGAGGAAATGGTCAGTCTGAGGATTCACAAACACTCCTACACTCTGCAGATTAGCATCACAGGAAAATGTAACACTAATTTGTAAATATGTGTCTTAGTCTCTCCACACTGGTCTCATTCGCATCCATTGTACTTTGACTCTTGCTTCATAAATAAATTACTCAGATTTGAGACTGAAACAATTATGTCTAGAAAAGATAAACAAATGAAACTAAACTGATTAACTACCTTAAATTTAAATACAACACATCAAGACAATCTGTAGTTGCCAGCCTAGTGTCAGCATAAAGTATATAAAGTAAAAAAATATTAAGAGCACAGTATTATGGGTATTTTGAAGAATTTTGTATAGATGACTTTAGACGATTACTCAAGTAATTCAAGTTACTCGATTACAAAAATTGATCGATTGATTTTCTGTGCCTCGAGGAATCATTTAATTATTTTATAACGCAGAGCACGGAATTTAGCACAGACTTTTAATGTGAAATAGCGCACAAGTTGTCACGCACGCACAGAAATCAGGTAGAGGAGGTTTTTGGAGCGGAAAGCAGGTAAGTTTATTTTACAACAAATCAATTACATTAACATTAATGTACCTTAATAACATGATGACAACCCTGTGTAGTGCAGCTTATTATTAATACTGTCTAATGTGTGTGTTTAGTTTATTACAATGGAGACAAGGTCTCCACTTAATACAGGCTTTATGTAATCAGTAAAAACAGCGCTGTGGAGTTTATAAATAAATACATGTTAAAGTTACTCTGGCCGGAATGCACGGCCATGAACTTACTGTATTATGTAATTTAGTCTTAGTTGTGTCAATTAATTAGATCTGAGTAGTGTAAAATGTAAATAAATAAACATTATTTCACAGGTTTTTCCGAAAACATCCAAAAACATCCAACACTGGCAGATCTGCCATCGCTGCTGTTGAGAAGCTAAGATGCACAATATAAAGCCAATGTTTATGCCTTTATTATTGATTAGTGTCCTATATTTAATACTTACAAGAAATCATAAGTTTAAATAATTTAACCTAATTTATGAAATTATTAATTATGTAATTATTACTTGTGGTATTTATGTCTGTTTTGTGTTTTATTTATTTCTATTTGTGTTTACAATGTGGAAATGTATGTTGTGAATTTGAAAAATTAAACCAGTTGGTCATTCATTATTAAGTAAAATTTCTTATTTTATGAAATCTCTTATTTTATGTTTTATCCAATTAATTTAATCAAATAGATTTTTCAATAGAGTACTCGATTATTAAAATAATCGATAGCTGCAGCCCTAGATGACTTCAAACTGTAGCCTTTTAAGCAAAGTCAAGCAGCTTTCCTTCTTTCTTTTTTACTCTTGTTGAAACAGTTGTAGCCGAATTGGGGGCTCGTTCAAATACGCTTTAGATATGTTTTTAATTATTTAAAAGCTAATGTCAAAATAGTATGTGACTATTCACCACCCTGTTACTTTACCTCAGAATGAAACACACTTATTTCACTTTTACAAAAAACAATACTTCTGATTTTAATTGGCTGGTGTCTTCCAATAGCATTTAACATAAAGTAATTACCAGGAATAAAAACTATTTGCAATATTCTTACAGTGCTGTGCTTAGCAGTTAGCTAGCTAAAGAGATTTTATCTGTTTGGTTTGGTTAGTGGGCACATTCTCTGTTTGTGTTAAGTAATTGCATCAGTGTTAATTTTGTTAACAAAAACTATATCGAAATATCGAAAACCGGATGAAATTTTTCATCAGATAATCAAAACTAAATAAAAATCTCAAAGACTGATGAAAATTATTTGTAATATTTTTTTTTACAAATTGACCAGTAATTGGAAACCAGCCGCTCAACACAGTGTCCTTATGACCGGTTGCCTGAGCCCCTCACACAGCGGCTCATCTGAGTAATGGATTGGTAAACACACATTTTAATTAACATTAAAATTAGACTAAAACTAATAATAACCAACAGACTAAAATATGACTAAAACTATTATACATTTGAGTCAAAAGACTAAGACTAAACCAATTTCAAAATCACCTGTCAAAATTAACACTGAATTGCGTTTAGCTTTGAAAGGCTTGGTTTTATATACATTTTGGGGTAAAAATATTTTGAGCCGAGAGTGTTGTCAAATCATGCTATGCTACTACTATGTACTGAACTTAATAATAAAAGTACTTAAAAATAAAGTAGATGTTACTACTGTATCAGGAGTGACCCAGTAAAAGAGTAGACACATGATGATTTGCGTGTTAGACGAACTGTAGCAATCCGCTATCAGTTGTATGAGAGATGAGAGAAGTGTGTTGGATTTGTGTGGGCAGGTGTTCTAGGACATATCAAAAAGGAGTTTGTCTGAAAATCTCTCTCCTCAGCTCACGTTTTATCAGGCTCTTTATAGCCCCACTGGTGGCTAATCAAAGGACTGCACACTGACAACACAAACAAAACAAACCAAATCATATAAAGCACAGCAGCAGATGCAAAACAGGAACACGTTGAAAGAAAATTACAGTATACCCTATAAACTGAATTTAATTTTTTTTTTTATAAATTAAATATAATGATTCAATAATAAAACATATATCTGTAAAGATTTTACCAAAACACTTTACATTGTTCCTCAGACAGCCAGCTCTAAATTAAAAGCATTTGAACTTTGTGTATACTAACACTTATTTATGTTCTGAAAAAGGCCTGTTTGAGGTAATTATTCCCTCACCAGATGCTGCACTCTTGTTCTGGTAATTGGACATTGATTATAAAAATGAAAGTAGAAAGAAATTGTAGTAGTTCTGATTGCCTTTTTGAAAATGTATTTAATTATGATGCAAAATAAAACAGCGTATACTGTATTGTGTAGTTTGTGTATATTTGCACATTCCTGCCAGCCTTGGGGTTGCATGTATGTGAGACTGTTGTGTGTGTGTGTGTGTGTGTGTGAGAGAGAGAGAGAAGCTGCATGCTGCTGCTGGCTAATGCTGTACAGAAGCAGTGATTCATTCGCCCCTCTCTACACTCATTCATAAAAATCTGGGAAAATACTACGACTTCCTGTCAGAGTGCTCCAGCCCAGCGTGTGTGTGTGTGTGTAGATATATCTCTCTCTCTCTCTCTTTCTCTCTGTCATGTGGTGTTTCTAGTTTGAGCTGTGATATTGAGTGTACTTTGATCCCAGCTAGAGAATATATAAACATTTACAGTCTCTAGATTTGGATCTACTGTTTCCAACTTTTCCTTATCGTGCTTGAGCTTCTACCAGTCAGGCAGGGCTTACTTTAGACTACACAGCTCATGGTCAGGCCAGGCTTATGTCGTCAAAGACAAAAAAAAAACGGTGTTTCTGTGATATACTTAGGATATGTTTGCGTTCACAGCCTTAGAGATCTACCCACAGACCTTTAGTTATGTTTAAGAGATTATTCTTAGGGCTTGAGTAGTTAAGAGTGGATTTTGAGGTAGAATTTGGGTCATGTTGTTGAAGCAAATGTTTTTTTCAGCTTCGGGGCTTTATCTGATGGTGCCATTGTTGTTTTCAGAGGCTTGTAGATGTATTTGTTGATTTAGTCAGTTTTGGCTATGTAACTGCAATACACTGTACCTCAGTATTTAAAAAAATGCTACAGTATCTCCAGGACTTGCCTGATGGCCCAGATTTCTGTTCTATGCTCAAAATATCTTGTTTATTCCTGTTCATTCCTTTAAGAAAGCCATAGGTTGTAAAACCTGTAAGCTGGCGAGTTTAGTGATTATATAAGTTTGAAAGAAAATAAAAGCCAGCAAAAAAAGTGTCACAAAGTGTGCCTTTTCACTGTCACTACTAAACCTCTATTAAAACCATTCACTTGATTTTGTGCTCTCAGATATGATGTTTGTTCTGTAAATATGTGTGATGTGAAGCTTAGTTAGCTGAGGCATATCTTGCTCTGTCAGTTTTAGCCTGTTAGCTAACTGTTCTCAACATAACTGATCGATTACGAGCCTGAACGCAACATAACCTGTATTATTTATACTTTTTGCCAGTCCAGCTTGAGTTGCTTGAGTATTTTAGCAATACTCATGTTAGTCAACAGCACAGCTGACTATTTACTATACACTCCATGGATTTATTTTTGCTGAAATACTGATTTAAAAGTGTGTGCAGTGTTCACTTAGCATTTTTTTATTTTATAATAATGCAAAACAAGATGCTACAGAAGCCATGCTAATGCAGGAACTAATACTGTACTGGACCTTTGCTAGAAGGTGACTCTACTTAGCGACTGTGCTAAAGAGGTGTGTTGAGCTACAAGCTGGGTAAAGGAATCTGTTTGTAGGTTTTTCCCTTAATTCACAACTTTGTTAAAAAGAAAATGGCTTGTTTTTATGGCTTGTTCCTTCTCGGTATGAAGTGAGTAGGAACTTCTTAAAAATGTTCTTTATTGGGTAGAATAACATGGCTCTTGGTGGTACATCCTAAGAACTAAAGGAAAGCCATGTGTGTGGGAGAGTGTGTGTGTGTGTGCATGTTCTTTTGATCTTAGCCATATGCCTGTGTACAGTAATGTGTGTGTGCATGTTTATGAGCATGCATTTGGGTCTTGGTAGCTAGAAGAGGCAGGAAGCTGCTGGCGAGGGGACAGTTCTCTGCTTGTTCAGACTCAACGGATGAAAGAGACTCATAAAATTACAGAGCAGAGCTGCTGGAGTTCCTGAGCCGAGCTCTCACTCTGAGCAACTCCACATTAACTCTGCACCAACCATACTCACCTGAGAGCGCAGAATCCAGCACTCTCTCACACCTACAACACCCTCTCTAGTGTCTCTTTCTGCCCTTCTCTCTCTCTAGCAGTTTCTTTCTCTTCTTTTTAGTCCTGTTTGTACTTTTTTTTCCTTTTCTTCAGACTTTTGACTCTTCATTTTGTTTGTCCCTATCCTTGTTTCCTTTTCTATTCTTTTTTCTCTGTTCCTCTCTTTGTTGTCCTTTCCTTTTTCTTATTTTCTACCCACTTAGCTCTCTCTTCCTCTTCTTCTTTTTCTTTTTCTACTTCTTAATCTTCTCTCTCTCTCTCTCTCTTTCTTCTTTCTTATTCTCTGTTGAATAGGCACAGGTATTCCTCTTTCTCTATCTCACTCACTCACTCACTCTCTCTGTCTCTCTCGCACTGTGGGCGAGTGAGTCCTTGGCTGGCCTCACTCTCTCGTAGGAATCACCAGTTGGCGCACCAGCCTGGCGAGGTTTGCCAAGGGTGAGACGTGCCATCCGTCTCTGCTCTTTCAGCGCCGCTGCCAATCGTCCGCTTCCGCAGCGCTGCAGCCCCTCCTGAAACAGACTGATATTCACTACATCTGTCAGAACTGCTGAGTGTGTTTCGCTAGAAATCTGAAAGAGAGCACGTCTGATTCAGAGTGCATTAGGAGAGCAGAAATAAGTGGGTGCTTTAGAACACGCTGCATTGATTTTGAAATTTCGGATAGATAGATAGATAGATAGATAGATAGATAGATAGATAGATAGATAGATAGATAGATAGATAGATAGATAGATAGATAGATAGATAGATAGATAGATAGATAGATAGATAGATAGATAGATAGATAGATAGATAGATAGATAGATAGATAGATAGATAGATAGATAGATAGATAGATAGATAGATAGATAGATAGATAGATAGATAGATAGATAGATAGATAGATAGATAGATAGATAGATAGATAGATAGATAGATAGATAGATAGATAGATAGATAGATAGATAGATAGATAGATAGATAGATAGATAGATAGATAGATAGATAGATAGATAGATAGATAGATAGATAGATAGATAGATAGATAGATAGATAGATAGATAGATAGATAGATAGATAGATAGATAGATAGATAGATAGATAGATAGATAGATAGATAGATAGATAGATAGATAGATAGATAGATAGATAGATAGATAGATAGATAGATAGATAGATAGATAGATAGATACTTTATTGATCCCGAAGGAAATTTACCAGCCAGTAGCAATTACACAACACAGTCGAAACAAACAGTACACAGTCGAAACAAACAATAAGTATTATAAAATAAAATAAAAGAGCACAGTGAGGAATATAAGACTCTAAACTATAAAATTATAAACTGAGACTTAAAAATATATACATAAATATATAAATACAAAAAAACTATACAAAGTGTGAAAGTAATCAGTCATAGATATGAGGTAGTGCAGTAAAATAATAATTTAAGTATAGAAGGTATCAGCAGATATGACAATATTAAACATAAACCTGTGCAAGTATTGTATTTAAGTAAGGTGCGTAGTGTAGTGTCCAGGGGTGCAAATTTACAAGATGTACAGTAAAGTGTCCAGGAGTGAAAAGGTACAGAGTGTACAGTAAAGTGCCAAGTGTCCAGGGATGCAAATGAACAGTATATACAGTAAAAAGGCAAAAGAGTCCCAGCGTGTAGATGTGTAGGGTGCTTTCCAGTACAGATAAAAAAAGGCTGATTAAGAAAGCACATATTGAGACTCGTTCCTCATCTGTCCTCTCTCTTCCGGCTCCACTGGGAGGAGTTGAAGAGTCTGGTGGCTCTCGGAACGAACGATCTTCTCAGTCTGTCCGTAGAGCAGCTCTGTGACAAGAGCCTGCCACTGAAACTGCTCCTCTGATCCATGATGATGAAATGCAGTGGGTGACCATCATCATCCATGATGGAGAGTAGTTTTTGCAGTGTCCTCCTCTCTGCCACCGTTACCACAGAGTCTAGCTCCACACCAACCACGGACCCCGCCCGCCTGACCAGCTTGTCCAGACGCATCTCGTCCCTCTTCTTCACGATTGTGATTAGTTTTTGGCCAACATAAATAATTTGAGTCCTAATTCAGTCACTAACTACATAAGCTGAGCTGACTGTTTCATCATTGAAATCATTGAATCATTTCCTAAAGAATCACACTTGGATTTGAATCTCAGTGATGTCACAGATAGTACACACAGCACAGTTTGTGTGTAGTGTGATGTCCAGCACCTCTGTATCTTTCAGTTCAGGTTGCGGTCTGGCTGTTTTTATAGCAAGCACTTTTCTGCAGTGCTGTTTGAGTTTGTGTGTGTGTGTGTGTGTGTGTGTGTGTGTGTGTTGCACTCATAGCCAGTGTGTCCTCTGTCTGGCCAGAGACGTCTCAGTTTCCCAGGAGAGCGAGAGCCGTGCCCGAGAGAACCGCACCATGACACAGCCAGGTCGAGAGCAGCACAGCTGTCTTACTACACATACACACAAGTGCACAAACACACACACACACACACACATGCTCAATCTGCTCACCCATTCTTCCTGTGTCAGATGCGTGGCTGTGTCCATCATCTGTGCTGAGTTAAAGTCACGCCAAAGTGGCACAAGTGCTCCTACACTTGTGCTGTGTGTGTGGTCTGATTTGTCGCCTGTTTATACAGCATGTTCTCTTCTGATGTGCGTAGAAATGGCTGGATGTGATTTTATAGACCACTCAGATACATTTAAGAAATACTTAAGATTGTCCAGAATTCATGATTTAGTGTTTTCTTACTTTTGGACAAAAACTCAGTCCACGCAACATTCTTGGGGTATAACAGTCCCGTTTCTTCCATTTTTTTTCCTTATCTCCTTTAAAAGGTGTATGTAGTAGGTCAGCGAAGAAAACTTTGGGTCTTTGAGCCATGAGTGCAAATCTAACATTACCTAGACTAACAGTAGCTATAGTCAAATTTATTTTCTATAAAATGTTTTTAAATATTTGTATTAAATACAATTTATTGTTATTTATTATGAACTATGTATTGTGAATGAATTTGATCATTCATCATTTAATCATTTAATAAAAAAAAAAATAATTTGATTTAATAGACTTTGATTTTAGTATTGTTTTTTATATTAACTAACCCACTGCCTACTTAATTATAGGCTATCATTAACTGAACCATAGGTAAATAATAGGTGGTTGATGTTTACATTAATACTAGTAGTAACATCTGGCACTAATATATTCATTTTAAAATATTGTAATAAATCCTAATAATATGTGTAAGATTATATCCTATTTTTGTCATATTATCCAGCATTACCATTCAGCCAATGCACTTTTGTGTGTGTGTGTGTGTGTGTGTGTGTGTTTGGTCTTGTACCCCTCTGTAGCTGCGGAGGCGGGGGTGGGGGGTGTTGTTTATGATGGAAGAGTGGAGGCGGAGGTGCATTAGGCTGCCTTTTATCTCTCCTGCTCTTGTGTCCGAGGAGAAAGAGACAGAGAGCATGCAGGCTGCTAAACACACGACACGGCCTTTGAAATCCCTTCTTCATCATCAGTTACTAAATACAGTTCAATTGTGTATGTTGTAGAGAGAGAGAGAGAGAGAGAGAGGGGGTTCTTTTACACGTAACAGACTCGGCTCATTCTGGTAATCATTCAGATATTTGATATTAATATGGATCATTCTCGCTATGTCATTGTGAATTTATGATGATGACAGGCTTGGACACATCCTTCATCACTACTTTGTTTTCGTGATAGTGGCTGCATTTCCTGCTGTGTCTTCTGTTTACTTCCTTCATACTTTGTTTCGTTTGTCTCATACACACACCACCTAGACATGCACACACTTGTAAATAAGCCTGTTTGGAAATTCCTGTTCCCCTTATTTGCTTGATGTCAGACTTAATCCATTTTAGCTTTGCTCTGTTTGTTTCCCTGTGGCATGTAACAGGGTTTTTGTTAGACTGGAGGCTCCATGTATTTTTTCAGGTCTGTTACCAAAAGTGAACAGTTCATAAAATAGCTGGCTGGCTGTATGACTGTTGTCTTAGCATGTTTTATGGTTTCAGTAAGAAAAACAACTTTGGAAATCTTGGAAAACTGTAGAACTGAAAAATCAACTAAAACAGAAATCTTCACATTTCAGTGCAGAAGATCATCAATGTGAGCTTTTTAACTATAGCTTTAAAACAACGAAACATGTTTAATGGTTACTACAGCTGTGCTTGGGTGTTTACTTAAAGAAACCTTGATAATGAGGCTCTCCCATCCAAAGAGTTTCCAGCAAGCTTGCAGCTTATTTAAACCCCGTTTTAGCTGTTAAATATGGTGGTGGTAGTATCATGCTCTGGTGCTGTTTTGCTGGCAGTGAAACTGGTATATTGCAAAACTGGATGAAATAATGAATAAGGGGGACTACATCAGAATTCAGCAGAACCTAAAACCATCAGCTAGCTAGACAGCTAGATGGGGCAGTGATGTCTCAGCGGTTAGAACACCAGGTTTTTGATGACAGGGATGGGGGTTTAATGCAAGAGATTGGCAAGTTTGCCCAAAGTTTGTACAATTCAAAGAGATCATGATATTCTCATTCATTATAAGTGTATGAAAACTTCTGACCACAATTGGACTCTTAATTTTAAGGCTTTGATGGGCATAAAGCTAAGCACAGCAAAATTTACCCATCCGTAAAAGACTGTTTTATTAGATAGACAGTGTACTCCAGTGTGGGCTTGTAACTGTCTCCCAGCTTTAGCATCTCTAGTCTAATCAAAAACATCTCTTCTGCCCGTCGATTTTCTTACATGATGCGTTGGTGGTCCAGGACTTTTGATCTGGGTCTGTTTTTTTTTATTTATTTTTTTTTTTGCCCTCCACCAGATGCTTCTCCTCCAGCCGCCCAGGATGCTGCCTTAGCCCTGAGAGGCAGCCATTAGCACTACATGCTGAATGCTAGTGTTTATACAAACATTCCCGTAAAACGTCAAAAGCACGGCCCCAGATGTGAATCTTCCAGCCACTGTGCTGTGGACAGCGAGAGAGCGGGGGGGGTTCTGTGCTTCAGTGGGAACACAGAGTCAGCTTTGTGTTTGGTGGGAGCTGCATTGTGCAGCATTCATGTTTTGGCTCTGCATACGCAAGTCATTCATGCGAACCGCAGAGCTCTCTTTTCCCTCTGGGTTATATTTACTCTTCTGCATATGGGGATTTTTTTTACACCCTGCCTGCTCTTCCCTTCCTCACCCCTTCCTTTATCAGTCAATGGTTTGTTTTCGAACGAGTGGCTAATTTTGTTTACATCACAGTCATTAGGGGAAGGTGATTGGCGCGGCAGACGGCCTACGCCGCTGCCACACAAATGGCCGACTGTAGTGGATGTTGGTTATTAGATTAAGCTCTTTGTTGACCTCCCGCCCTCGCCTGTTTCCTCTGCTCCCGTTACAATGGTTAACTGAGTGCGGTCGCCCTCACACACACACACACACACACAAACATATTTCTGCTTTATTCCATTGTATGCTGTGGCCTTCAAAGCATAATGTGTATTTATTTTCTCAAGTGCCAGTTCTCCCAAAAGGCCTGTTAAAATCTCAAGTCACTGTGGAATAAACTGTTCTGAGTTTATTGATAGATATCTATTCAATTATATTAACATTTTAATTTGTGTGCCCTCTGATCTGATTGGATTACCTTTATACTTCTGTTATTTACATAATTCAGCCATACATAAATATTAAGAAAATTATAATTTTATCATTATACACATTTTTTTTAAATACTGTGGATATTGTGGTGCTGAAAGAACACTGACCAACAGCATTTTTAAGAAAACAGTGTAATTAGCTCAGTTATGCTACCATATGCTACTAAGATTACGTGATTTACTTGTTATTATTTTGTATTTTACTCTTTAACTTTTCCAGTTGAGGACAGGACAATCCCTAAACTGTTCACGCTTTATTGGGAGCATGGAATTGTCAAAAATCTTTTGGCATGGTGAAGCATTAGGAGTTCCTTTATTGGAATTAATGGTACGAGCCAACTCCTGAAAACCTCAACCCCACACCATAATTCCCCCTCCACCAAACTTTCTCCTGGCAACCGCCAAACCCAGACTCATCATTGGGATTGCTAGATGGAGAAAGGTAATTTACGATGCCAGAGAACAAATCTCCACTGTCCAGTGGCAGTATGCTTTACACCAATGCACTCGGCACTTTGCATTGCATTTGGTAAAGTAAAGCTTGGGTGCAGCTGCTCCTCCATGGAAATGTGGAGACTTTGGAGAGGCTCTTTTCTCTTATATCTAGGCTGAAGTTAAGAGGATGGGTGTGTTCTGTCTAACTGATGCTGGTAGCATTTCATCTGGAGTGCTCAAATGACATGTAAAGAGAGTGACGGACACTTTTATGAAATTTGTGCTCCTGGCAGAAGATGTCTCCATGCTCAGAACACTCTGTCTTGATAAACTGTCATCGCTGGACACAGTCTTGTCCATAACAGTGGCCTGTGTAAAAAGGCAGATCAGGTACCGCTGGGACATCAGAGGGTCATTGGGTTTAGAGTTAGGGTAGAATACCGTGCCTTTCAATATCTTTGATGGTTCAGGGCCTTGTGAACTTTTAATTCTGTAATTCCTTACGTACTTCGAGCGTCAGAGGTTTTAAAAGGCCAGTGGCATTGAGGCGCCTGCTGGTCATTTGCAATGACATTTTCTCTCAGGATGTGATTGAGGCAGAAGAAGCAGATTAGGTCCCTGACATTTGGCTTGAGGGAGGCTTTCAAAAAAATCTGAATTAATTTCTATTAATTTTATTTCACCCAGTACGTTACACAGACTTTTTGATTTGTGCAGTGGTACAGCAGAAATGCTGTTGGATATTCCAAAATCAATGTAAAACAATAATAAAAATGTTTAAGCTCCTCAAAGGTGTTTTAGCCCTTGTTTTGGCTTCACTGATGTTTTCCTGTCCAAAAAGTAGTTTGGTGTGTGTGTTCAATGTGTTTCTATGCCTTACTCTCCCTCACTCTGCCTCCAGTCTAGTTATGTCACAAGAACGCAGTAGTGTGCAGTGTAAAGAGCTCCCTCTGTAGCTGCACGTGGGTAATGCAATTTGAGTTAGTTGTTGGCTGCTGCTGTATTTTTTTTTTCATCTTGCCTGACCAGGTAGTTTCAGGCACCCTCAGTATTCTGCTACAGAATGTCCTTGAACCCCTTCCAGCTGATATCATGTGATGCACTTGATGACATTCTAACGAACTGAGAAACATTATCGGCTTTAAGCAGTGAAGCACAAAAAACTATTTCAGACCACCAGGGAGGGAGACTTCCGAGACAGACCTATTCCACTCTGTGCGTCACTGTAAGCAGTGGATTAAAAAAACCTGGCTGGGGACGGTTTATTTTGCATTGTTGGAGTGTATCCATCAGTTATTAAGAGAAGAGAACAAGGCTTTAAACACTTCCTTCAGTACTTCCTTGGTGGGCAGTCGCCTTTCCCTGTGTGAAATTCTTTAATGTCCTTCAGAATCAAAACTGCACAAAAGAATGTTTAAAGGAGACGTATTCCTCTTTTCCATCTGGATTTTGAACTCGTAAATCCCCCAAATATACAGATATACTGTACACTGATACAGTTGAAATGTGAAACCGGTCTTAAGCAGAGCCAGAAGTATCAGAATAGGAAAAACATGTAAACTTGTGTCCCATGACTTTTGCCATTTCCCATGTAAGCTATGGAAAGCTGCACTGTCCTGTGGGATATGCATGTGAAACCTCATCGTACTGAATAAATGTTCAGAATTTTATGCCTCCAGTGGAGAGGATTTGCTTGTCTTTTTGGATGGACAATTTCTACCAGAAACCACCAGTCACGATCATTACCACTCACTGCTGTCCAGTGTAAGTCTAGTGGAGAGTCACCTGTCTGTCTGTATGGACAATTTTAGCCAGATGCCACCAGTAATGATTACCGCTCACTAATCACTGCTGTCCACTGTGGAAGGTAATGCCAGTATATGACATATTTCTGGTACACATGACACTGTGGATAGAGGACTGTTAAATGTCTCATCCATTTGGCACCCCCATCCCCTATCAGGCCTTGCTCAAATTCAAGCTGGCCAGTGTTCGTCCTCACTCACAAGATAACACCTCACAGGTTAAACAGGTGTGAACATCCCCAAGCCATCCTCTGAGGTAACACTTCATGATTGATTAACATACTGCTGTCTCAATATGTTGTGCATGTCAGAGTAATAATATTGCAGAACTACATATGCTAAGAATTTTGTACCCCCAGTTGAGAGGATTTGTGGCATTAAATGCTTATGTAATTTCTGCTAAAGCTGTTTGTCTGTTTGCATGGACAATTCTGACCAGAAGCTTCTAGTCACTATCATTCCAATGAACAGAGCAATGGGTAGTAATGATCTGCATCAAGGGACATGGCAAAAATCATAGGACACAATACTAGTGCCTGTCCCATGATTTACTGTAGCTTTCCAGTGTAATATGACTCCACATCCAAGCAAGTGTGTAAGAGATACACACAGACCACTTTTTACCTTTCTCCCTTGAGTACGTGCTCAGCCAAACAGGTTCCCTTTCTGCCACAGCAGTGCACTGTGCTGCCAGTTTAGCCCAGGTGTTGTTTGAGAGCACTGTGCACCTGTGTGTGTGTAAGAGTGTGTTTTCAGCTCTATGACTGGTGAGGGAAAGCAGTGTCACTGGAGAAAGGAACAGAAAGCCATGCTGAACTCCCCTCCTTCGAGAGGGCATGAGATTTATGGCGTGAGGGCTGGCTGCGCAGGTCACGTCCTCCCGGAGAACAGAGGGAACAAGAGAGGGACACTGATGGACAGAGTCAGACAAAAAGGGGAGGCAAGCTGAGAGCTGAGGGAGGGAGTTTGCATCCCTGCAGAATCGAATGCGCCCTGGGCGAGGGCAGCCTCAAGGTCCGGATCAAACGCGCTTGTCACCATTCACTCCCAGTGGTGGTGTTTAAGGTTGATGAATGTGAGGCCGGGGCCGGGGACGTGGCCTTTCCTTTCACTGATCACCCATCAAGCCCCCGGTGCACATCACTGGAGATGGAACTTGCAGAAGCTCGTTGCAGTCACTGTGTGTGAATCGCAGAGTAGGCTTTTGTTTTAGAGCAGTCACAGCTCAAAGTTAACGATTCCTGATTCCTGCCAAACTGATCAGTTTGACACATGCAGGGTGGACATAGAAATGTTCAGAATATAAAGGAAAAGTGCAAATATTTCAATGTGGTATCAGTTTTTTTAATTCACTGGCAAGACCATGAGTAACGAGTCAATATAAAAGTTTCTTTGGCTGTTACTGAAATATCTGTAACTTGCTTTGATATATAATTGACAATGTTGGTTGTAAAAAGTTGTCAGTTACAAAATTCAGTGTCAACAAATCAACAGCACCATGCTACACGAGTGCTGGGGCGATGGAAACCTCCCCAATTTTGCTCAGCCAATTACCCAACCCACTCATTAGGACTCCCCCTCCTCGGACACATGAAGCCAGCCACCACTTCTTTTTTTGAGCTGCTGCTGATGCAGCTTTGCCGAGTATCATCACAACACGCTCGGAGGAAAGCGCAGCGACTCGGTTCCAGTGCTTCATATCACAGACGCCCTGTGCTGCCGACATCACCCGTTAGTAATGTGGGGAGAGAGAGCGCCATCTTCATACCCGGAGGGAGCGAGGCCAATTGTGCTCCCTCTGAGTTCCGGCAACTGATGGCAATTGTGCACGATCATCCCTAGGGGCGATGAAAACTTAATGGGAGAGGGGTCGTTTTTTTTTTATAATTTTATTTCGAATTTTTTCCCATTTTCTCCCCAATTCACACAGCCAATTACCCAACCCACTCATTAGGACTCCCCCTATCACTAGTAATGCCCCAAAACACCAGGACAGCGAATACTAGCACATGCATGAGCGGGGTTCGAACCTGCGGCATGGCATGGCAGAAATAATCACTGACTAATCAACTATTCAACAAGATAATTAGATTAGTCAGCCACCAAAATAAACATTAGTGGCAGACCTAGTTTTATTACACAGACCAAGCTGCCTTCTGTGCAATGCAGTCTGCATATGCATTTACATAGTTGTATTGAGTATGTTCTTGGCATTACACCCCTCCACAGGCTACATACAATTCTTAGACCCCATTAACACCTGGTCACTTCATTTGATTATGAATTGCATTTTATTCTGATAAAATATTTTAGCTGCTGTAGAGAAATAGAGTAAGTACTGTCTTTACCATAAGTACCTCTAGGATTGGAGTTGGGTGAGGATCATCTAACATTCCGATCTTACTAATGCTCTTGGTGTTGACTGCCATTAAATCCTTACCCCAGTGGTCCAAACCCAAGCCTTTCTTGGATAGCAAAGACATTTATGGGTGCTAATTTGATTATTTAACTTTATTTTATGTTTAAATAAATGTACAGAAGTGTGAGATCGAGAGGGAAAAAAGAGAGAAGTGAGAGAGTGAGGGAAAGCACAATTTCTTTCTGTCTTTGTGTGTCTGTAATTGTAGGCCTTGATTGGACTGACTCTTAAGGAGTGCATGTGACCTTTTTTTTTATCCTTGTTTTTGTAAACTGACACACCCGACAAAGGAATCTTCTGTGGCCGGGGCTGAACTCGGTTCCCCTGCGTAATTACATAATTACATAGCCTTTGACATGGCAGGTTAGTAGGGTTATCATGAATTGATTGTCATGCATCTTAGAGACCCTTCATCCATAGCATTCAGCAACAGTTTCATGCCTCATCTTTCTTTTTTTTCCTTCCCCACTAAAGTAGGAGGGGGCGCAAAACCAAAAGCGGCGTCGACAGCTATTGAATTTGTCGCCCTGCTCTTTTGCCTTTTTGGCAGCGCCGGTGATCGGCGAAGAAAACACGAGCGCTCTGCCTTTTACAATGAAGGCCTTTGTTTTCTCATCGGCATCTGAACCATCAACCATTTTCTAAATAGTTTCCAGCTTATTAAAACAGTTCCAGACCGTGACTGTTGAACGGGCGGGTTTTCATTTAATTGCTTGGCATCCGACTCGCTCGTGGGCTGCGGGCATCCTTTGAGGCGGGAAGCTCAGGATCACTCGGGCCAGAGAAACGCTGGTGGCACCTCGTGCCAGACAGGGCTGTGTTGGACGGGCACGGCTCCTTCAGAGAATGGAAGGGATGTTCTTTAAGAAAGTCAAATGCCTTTTGACTGGGATTTTCTTTCCTCTTCTTCCTCTTTCTATTTAGCCCCTGTTTTGTCCTCTTGTGCTCTCGTATCCATCTTGGCTCCTTTCTGACCTTGTTGCTTTGACAGACTCAATAATCATCTTTAAACCGCGGCTGTAGCAATGTGTCAGCATCAAAGCTCAGTCTCTAGGCTGCATTATTTCATACTGCGGGTGAAAATGAGCAAGAAATTAACTCTGATGATCAGTGTCAGTCGTGTCTTCCAGTGCAGATTAATGGGGTGTTTATTTAGTGTAGGACCTCACAAAAGTTATCCCAGTTTTGAGTGCTTGGAGTGGCTTAATCCAGAAGTTTGAGGTCCTCAGCTGAATGCTGAATGAGCAGAGCATGAACCCGGCCTGAATTGTGCTTCCTCCCCACTAATGAGATGGAGAATCTGGGAGAATGTGGCGTTTCTGAATGTTCTCATTCAAAAGTCACAGATGAGCTCAAATCGCTAACAGCTTGCGCTTCATTGCCAGTGAAAGAGCAACAATTGTCCTCTGCCTGGACAAGATGAGTAGAAGCTGCGCAAAAGCCACAAAGACTAGGCTATGCTGTCTTAATAAGGCCGGCCACAGGTGGACGCAGTGTCCCGAGGCACAGCCGGCTGAATTATCTGCCACTCATAAAGAGGCATAAATCTCCTAATTGAGTGCCGCTCTGTTAGACCTGAGGAGAACACCGTGTTCCGGGAATAAACAAGACCTTTTCCGACGTTATCAAAAGGAAACCCATTCATCTGATTTAATCTTCTCTCCGGCTGCCCTCCTGGCCTTTTCTTCTGATGTCTCGCAATGCATTTTAAGGCTATTTTTTAAGATATGTCTGATGGCTTCAGGAGGAAACGAGTTCTCACATGATGTCCAATTGATTGTTATTTTTCATCTGACGGTTACTCGCTGTTCCTGCCTGAAGGAGTTCATTTTCATCCTCAAATGTGGAATACCTTTTTAATATTAGACTCTGAGACAGTGCATGTCCTTAGGTAGAGCGAGATAGCGAGACGGCAGGGTGGGCTGGGAACTGGAGGGGAAAGAGGGTTCTCTTCAGAGAGTTCAGCCTCCACTTTGTTTGGCCTTCAGGGGTCAAGAGCAATGTCCACACACACACTCACAGAGTCCTTGAAGGGGTCAGTCCAACAGGAGGTTGTCGTCCCCGTGAGGCCTCCTGCTGCATTCTGTGGATTCCTGAGTCTGTTTGAGAGGAGAAAGAGACCGATAGAGAGAGAGAGACAATGGCTTTGATTTGTATAGTGAGGGAGAGTGATGATGGAGGAGGTGGAGGTCGAGAGAGGTGCTTAACTGTGGTTTAATACACAGAAGCTGTATGAGAGTTGTCTGTGAGGATCCACCATCATAAATAAACAGTGTAACTTGTCCAGCAGAAACCACAACCCAGACATCTAGAAACACCATATTAACAATATGGGCTTCATTATATCAAGAAGCCAGCTATTTTTAAGTTTAAGCCACCTGAAATTAGGGTTGCAGCGGTAACCGGTTTCACGGTATACCGTGGTATTAAAATGCACGGTTATCATACCGTGTGTGTTTGCTTATTACCGGTAAAACGCAAGCCAGCGGAGAAACTCACCCGCGCATGCGCAACTCTGCTCCGCTTCAGCTGCTCAGCACACAGCTGTGAGAACGGCAGAAAGTGCATCAGACTAGAGCTTAGATTCTCTGCCCGAACCAGACCTGACCCGAGGCCCGACCCGAGATCGGGTCCGTTCGGGCCGAGATTTCCCACCACATTCCTCGGGCCGGGTCGGGTTGGGCTCTAGAAAATAGTCTGAGATGTAGGCATCTGTTTTTTAATTATATATTTTATTTTTAAATAAAGCTCTGGTGTGATAATCACTATGTTAATGCTAAGTAACCAATTATTATTGTTAATGAAAACGAACCAAATAACGAAAACTGAAACTTAACTAACTTAATTATAAGCGCTGTTTTCACTCCCACAGTTCTACAGCGGGGGGTGTTGTGCCGATTCTGTCCGCGAAGCGGGAGTCGGATTGAGCAGGGAGTCGGATTCGGCATAACAGCGGCAGCACGGCTGCACCTCGCGGTCCGCGGTGTTAGTTGTAAGCGCTCGCGATAGCCGCAAAATACGACAGAAAACACTGAGAAACTGCAGAATTATGTATTGGACTAAAATGAGCACGAGGAGATAAAAGAGAACCTTTACCTGTGAGTAGCTCATATCAGAACACGCAAATCTCTCTCTCTCTCTCTCTCTCTCTCTCTCTCTCTCGCACGTGAACTTCTCCGCACTGTGTTTAGCTGTTCTTAAAAATAATTTTAATTAAATAATAGTTCTATGCTTCTATGTTAGTGTTAATTTACATAATTCTGATCATATTTCGCTCATTCAAACAGCCTGAAAACAGACTTGTAATCTTGTAATCAACAAGCTTGTAATCAATGTGGCCGTAAAGTCACAGCTAAAGGAGGAAATACATCAAACCTGTTCTCCCATCTCCGAGAACACCACCCCGCTGTGCAGCGCAAAGTATGTATTCAGTTTATAATTTTAATCTGAACATAAATAAAACCTCTTTGTAGTCGTGCATAACCCATGCGGTAAGCGCCCGCAAAAGCGCTGAGTTATCCGAAATTCGGGCACGCAGGTACAGGCGTGAAGTGCGTGCTACGATGGATTCACGTGTCCGTGTAAAGGTACTGGCCGGACTGGACGTGAAAGACGCCATTCATTTATGCGTTAATTTTCAAATTCTGACGTGCCTGTTTTTCATATGTTGAAGGTTTTAAGTAGTGAAAGCCTTAAAATAGAAATCTCTATTGTGAGGATCATGTCAGAAATAAATCCCCTCTTTCTGCAGTATCTGGTTATATACCAACTTTTTTTATATATATACACTCTTAATGCCCTTAAGAGTAGTGGAAAAACATGGTTTCCTTCACCTGATGGTGTAGTTTCTACAATAAATAGTTAATTGAACAAAAAAATAATAATATATGTAACAAACTGTGATACCGTGATAACCGTGATACCGCGGTATTTTCCGAGACGGTTATCATACCGTGAAAATCTCATACCGTTGCAACCCTACCTGAAATACTATAACAACCAAAACAACACCAGCCACCTTCCTTTTGCTTTTGTCTTCCTTATTGTTTCTTTATTTTTTCTTTAATTATTTCTATATTTTTGTGCCTGCCTTACATTCCTTATTGGTTGATCCAATTCCCAACATACAAAAATCATATTAACCACCTGGGATACCATAGAAGGCAGCTAGCACATTATAAAAAAACAACTGGCATATAGCATATATTCTTTCTATGTTGTAATTGCTTTTATTTCCATATCTTCCCTTTTAATATGTCTTTGTCTTAATTTCGGTCTTGCTTTTAATTTCTTTTCATCTTCCTTATTATTTTATTATTTATTATTTTATTATTCTTTCTCTTTTTCTTATTTTTCCTTCATTCTTTTTCTTTCTTTAATACCTTTTTGTTTGATGTTCTATTTCTCTTTTTTCAATATGTATGTCTATATTTCTTTGTATAGCTTTTTACTTCCTAATTATTTTCTCTTTCTCCTTTTTTCCTTTCTTTCTTGTCCTTTTAAATGCACACAGTGAGAATTCCTAGAATGCCATATGACCTCTGTTGTCGGGTGAAGTCGAGTTGACTCACTCAATCTAAAAAAACAATATCTCCACTTCACCGCTTTCTCTCTTACTCTCTCTCTCTCTCTTTTTTCAGTCCCGCTGTTTTCCATCATCTTCCTCTTCCTCAGAGCAGCTGCTTTGCTGCTTCACCCTTTGAACATCTCCTGCTTAGCCCAGATAAAAGTGCCTGAACTGGACAGAATTACATAAAGGCTACTTTTTTCATCACTGTTTTTGTTGTTAGCCTTTTTTTTGGGTTATGTAATTAAAGAGAGAGGACAGATCCTTTTGTCCTGGTGGAACTTCACCTCTTTTTGTTTGTCCTTTGTTTGCTGCTCTTCATTTGGATATCTGAGTCTGTGTGAGGATACGTTGAATGTGTGATTCATTACTCATCGGTTTTGTTTTCTTAGAAATGAAGTCACCTAGAGAAAGCCTCCAGGGCACTGCTGCTTATGCTCCCACAGTATTTGTGCCATATTTTTTTCTGTCTAGCGTATTTTTAAACCATTATTCATGATTAGCCTATTTGGAGTAGTGAGATTTGCTGTTGTTCTTAATGCTGCCTTTGTTTGTGACCAGGGTTCGGGGTTTATGATGTAGGCAAGTATTTTGTGATGTAAACAGATTTAAGATTCAGTCATGTGGGGCTCGGTCTGGTGATGACGTGAACTGTTTAAATCCTTCTTCTTGCTTTACATGATGTTTTGAGTCTCATTAACAGGGTTTCAAATAAGGCAGAATAGAGCTTGGCAATATGTCAGTATTGTATTGTTATTGATAAATTAAAAAATTCATGCTGATATATAGAATGCCAGCAGGGAGAGACAATAAAGTCTTTAGCATCGTTATTCACTCTTTGTATTAGTTAACTTTGGGTGCTTTTCCACTGGCATGGTACCGGTGCTGGTGCCATGCCAGAAAAGAGAAGAGGTATCTGTGTATCTCTTGACAAACGGGCTGTATTTTCAAGCTTAAATATACACAGGTATACTGGGATAGGATAGTAACGTTAGCTGAGGTAACTTAGCCATAGCATTTGTTTGTTTACCAAAGGACTGACTGGCTTTTTCTGTATAAATTTCAGTTCACAATGATCTACTGTGGATTTTTGTAGTCTCCATAGAGCTTAAATTTAACACAGTACTGTTAAAATACTGCATTACACGTTGTAACGAATGGTTCTTTTCAGCTGTAAAAGCCTCCTTACTAAATGTTTAACCTACACTCGTTTAACCTACCTTTCTCTCTTCTCTCCTCTCTCTCTGTCTTATTTTTCTGTCCCTCCTATCTCACTTCATGTATCTATCATTTCAAATTAAAAGCTCTCTACAAAGTTTTGTAATTGCAATTGTGTGATATTTTATAGAACTTTAAAGCAGAAGCAGTAAGATATGCTTTAGCAGAATTTGTCTGCTAAAACAGTCAGAGAACTGGGGTTCGGAACATGTCTATTAGTGTGATTGTGTGTATGTGTGATTGTGTGTTGATCTATATCTACTTCGGTGTATTTGTAACTTTTCTTTCAGTCTACCTTTCAGGAATAGGAATAGCACCACAAGAGATGTCAATCTCTCTTTCTCTCATTTTCTAACTATCTCTCTTTTTCTCAGTATTTTTGGCCCCGTGGCCCAACATCCATTCTCGTGTGACCCGTTCAGGAAGTTGGGTTGTAAATAAGAACCCACACCCTCGAAATAGCTCTCCTCTCGGATAAAAGCCTCCGTATCATCAGCCTGCTTGACTAATAGTTCCGAACACACTCACGGGACCAGCGCAATTAGCCATGTTGAATTCCACACATTTTTGTAAATGTTTAGGCTGTCGAGGCTGTTTGAAGTGCTTGCGGAGTCGGCGTGAGCCCATGCCCTGATTTATGCGCTGTGCTGAAACTGTTTTTCTGAATGAATCAGGATGGCCTTTGTTTCAGAGGAGTAGTATTTAGCTACACTATAAAAAATATCTGTAAAAAGTGCAGCATAAAAATCTGTTTTAAGTATAAAAAAGATAATTATATGCAAGATAATTCTAAATTATTTATGTTTTTACATTTTTTTTCTATCATACACCACAGTTCTACTGTTAGTGTAATTTAATAGTTATAGATGCTGCAAATAGTTGACTTAAATGTAAAAATGTAAGAATTAACTTTATCTACATACAGTATAGGTTAACTGTTCATTTATAAACTGCAAAAAAACACACAGTAGAATAAAATACTGTCAGAACTTACTGGAGCACGTTGATAAAATTATTGTAAATTGTATATTTTACAGTGTACACATACATATCTTTAAAACATTTATGTTTATGACAGACAATACGGCGATGTAGTGTGTAGTTTGTATCTTAAACTAAATTATAGTTTATTGGTTGTAGCTTAACAGTATACATTAGGGGTGTAGCAATAGGAAAAAAGCAACTACGTTTCCATGGTTATATGTACCATGATTCATATCCTGATACAGGCATTATGATTACATATTATAATACTGTGCGCAAGACAAGATATAGTTTTTTATATCAAATTGGAGAAAACCTGTCATAATGCACTGACATGCCTAAAGTGATGGGATGACATGATTATTAAGTGTTTATTAGGGGGTGACTTGGGAGAACCCACACCAATATTAGTGCATATCCACCGTCATGGAACTGCCATCGCTCTGTTTTACGAACCTAATTTTGAACTGTTTCGCTACATTACCAAAAAAGTAACAAAAAAAGGTTCTGTAACCAGGAACGTTCGTTTGCTGGTTTCACTAAAACTGGTGGAAACACAGGCTGGTTGAACAGAACTGAACTGAACAGAACTGGTTCGGGGATCAGAGTTCTTTAATGGAAAATCATTCAAAAAATCTAAAAGAAGGTAAAAAGAAAGGTTTCCCAGCAGTTAGAGTATAAAAGGAACACAAATTTAACCACACTCTGTTACCAACCGTTGTGATATTTTAATATATAAATGTAAGGCCCCTAATTTAAAGGGATGCTTAATTAAATCAAGTTAAATTTAGTTTTTAACCGCAAGTTGTCCAAGTTTTAAGTGTACATAATACTGTATGTACTATTTTTATGGATTGTTACTCTCTTACCCCACAGAGTGTACATGTATGTGCACATACATGTTTGTCTGTGTGTGGGAAGAGTGAGCAGTTGACTCCTCTACGAGTCTTGAGGCTACAGCTAACAGCTGCAGGAACTTGAGAAGCGGAGGAGAGTGCAGAGAAGACTGGAAGAGTGAATTCCTCTTCCTGTGGAAGCTTTGGTCAGGAGGTTAAGTGGCCCTCTGCTGTCTTCAGTTGCTGGACACACATTTAGGGACGAGGAAAGGTGAGGAGATGAGAGTATTTTCCCCCATGTTGTATTTAAAGCAGTTTTAAACCAAACATGCAAATGCGAAAGACTTCTGCGTCCGGTCTCCGGCTTAACACAAGCTTAGTGTATGTCGTTAGCTGGGTGCTTTACATTGTTCAGACAGTTACATAAACATGTTTTCCCTTATGGAAGTCTCATTTCTGTGTAACAAGGCCCAAACCAATTTAACACCTTGCCTGTACCGCTTAGCCCTACCCCTTTTGCATGTTCCTGTTCTTGTTGGGACCAGAGGAGTATTAGCAATCGTTTAATGTAGTTTCAATGCATTATGGCTATTTTCTAATACGTATCAATAGATAGTTAGTGAATGGCTAGGTAGGGAATAGATAACTTTAGATCTTTATCACAAAGTAATTAGGGGTGGACGATAAGAATTAATTATTGATACACAGCAGGCTCATTGATAAATTTAATTGATTTAAATTTCAAGCCACATATGATCTACAGTGATTTTCTGTGGTCTTGATAAAGTTTTAATATATATGTAGTACTGTCCAAAATGGTGTATGCATTTTGTATGTGTATATATATACAGCATCAGTAAACACTGCCATGTTTCTGTGTACATGCGTAAACATATGTGTACATATACATCATCAGTGTTTACTGATGATTAAACCACCATTTGTTCAGCACAGCTTCCATATACATGTTGATGAATCTTGTTCGTTTTGCTTTAACACTCTACTAATCAGCTCCCAATACAATTATTACACTGTTGTGTTCATATATTAAATATATTTTAGCAGTAATGCTACTGAAGTCATATAAACACCAATAAGATCACCAACACACAGTGTTTGCGTATAGCAGTGGATTTAGCCCGCACGAGTGTTGCAGTAAATCCCAATTTAGAGCATTTAGCCTACTGTAGAGAGAGGTGGATGTGCAGCGTTTGACTCTGCCCTCTCTCTCTCTTTCTCACTCTCTCTCGCTCGCTCGCTCACTCTTCACACATGCATACACACGCACACACACTTTATAAACAGTACTGCAGTCAACCTAATGGTACACTCTGTTCCAGACTGGACACGACTTGTTTTGCTACTCTGGCCCTGCGCTAGCCAGCTGGGGAGGGGGGCTGGTGGAAGAGGGGTCAACAGGGGCGTTTTATCCATTCCACACGAGGAGCAGGTCAGCGTAGAGCAGGTCGGTCAGAGCTCTCGGCTGCAATCGAGTGGACAGTGAGATGGAGGGAGCTCTGGCTGTTAAAGAGGCAGATGGAGAGCACGCAGAGGGGAGGATTGAGGAGGGGGGTTTAATGTTTTCTCAGTAAAATGCCCACCTTCCTCTTTTCCGTCCATTTTTACCTCATCCCTCACTCCCTCCCTTCCTCTCTTCTTCATCTCTTCCCTGCCCCTCGCTTCTGATCTCAAGTAGCACTTAGACAGACAGCTGGCCAAACAGGCTTAACACTGCCGTGGCTAGTCTGGCCTAAACACCTAAGCCCATTAGCTCCTCTGCGGAGCCCCAGGCCTGCTAGTCATCCTATTGGTCAGCCAGGGCTCAGACCCCAATGTTTTGATGCTAACTTGACCTTAGGGGTCGGGTGATTGCGTGTCTTTGGCCTTGAAGCGCATTAGCCTCAAACCCTGACCCCTAGCGCACTACGGCAGTGTTGACGTGAGAGTCTGGTCCTGTTGTTCTGCAGTAGAAAATAACCTTCTAGAATGTGTGTAAATGTGTGTTTGCATGTGTGTGGATGTAGAGGACTGCATGTGCTGCAACTCCTTTACCTCCTTGCGTGTGTTTTTGTGCGCCCCTGTCCGTGTGGTCTTTCAGGCTAAGCTGTTGTGTGCCCTGAAGCCCCTTGCACCAAGCCCTCTGGAATGTCAGGCCTCGTACGGCAGGTGGCTGGGTGGCCGGGAGGAGCAACTGCAAGGACTGTGTGTGTGTGTGTGTGTGTGTGTGTGTGTGTGTGTGTATTTGTCGATAAAACCCAAGAGTAGTTAGTGTGGTATAATCATTGCACACGTCTAGGAAACTGGATATATGTCCCCTAATAATTTTTACATCTACTCCCTGCATTAACAATTCTGTACAAATTGTTTACCACATTATTACAACACTTTTTAATATAATTTTGTACTATAATACTCTAATAATTGTACTATAATACTCTAATAATTGTCCTTTTTTTAATCCAACAATTTCTAAGCTGGCATTCAGGCATATATTTAAGCTCATAGTGCATGCTGCTCTTGGTATGTGTGTGTGCAGGGTAGTCTTAGAAGAGGTCCTGGTTAAGATTATGGAAGGCATGTGGGAAGAAGCACTTCTTCATCCTCTTTGTGTATGTCTTAAGCAATTAGAAGCTCTTACTTTACTACAATAGGGAGAAAAACGTCATCTTTTGGGATGGCTAGGGTTCTTCACAATGGCCCTGGCTATGGTCCTGCACTGCTTGTTGTACATGGTCTGAAGGTCAGGTAATTCTTTGTAAAAGATTTTCACAGCTGAACGCACCACTCCCCAAAGGGCCCACCTGTCCTGCTTGATGCTGTTCCCAAACTTAGCTGTAATGTTCAGACTGAGGATACTTCTGATGGTAATTCTGCCACATCTGTCAGCAGCATCTTTCTAGAATTGCTGTTCTGAAAAATTAAATCAGAGTTCTTAACTCTCATTTAGTGAGCCAAATCATATTTGTTATTATTATTATTGACAAAAATTTAATATCAGATCATAATAGTGCCTTTTTTATTAGATCAAATGGAAAAGCATATCCTGTTCTTTTCTTTTAAACCACTCATTATTTGGTAAACTTATGAATGAACTGGTGTAATCCATTGTGGACAACTAGAGAAGTTTGCTTTGCCTTAGGGAGGAATAAGCCTTGCCTCTGAATCTACATTAGTTCTTTTCTTTCTTTCTTTTTTTTTTTTTTTTTACTGTCACACTCTTAGCTTCCCATCACTGCTGTGTGAGAGTGTGTGTTGACAAGGCCTGTCCCACTGTGAACACTGCCCAGACTCTTATGTTAGCTTGGGTGGTTCAGCATGCCGTTTAACTAAAGTAGCTTTGCTAAGTGTGCAGCTTGAATGATGGATCTAAACAGTAATGTGGATGATAAACATAGAGTAAAGGCTAGCAAGGCAAAGGGGCTAGTTTTCTGGTACTGAAATCATGGGCAAATCTGTGAAACAGATTAAGAAGACCAGTCAAAACATGGGTTAGCATATAAGTGCTGATTTTAGCAAATCGTTTTAGGAGGTTAAGAGCATCTTGCTTTAGTGTCTTTTTTGTCTCGATTCACGACTTTCTCAGGCTAATTGCCAGCGCCGATTCAACACAATCAGTTGGCCCAAAAAAAGCACTACAGGAAGTTCAACTACAAACAGAAGCAGTGCGGGACACACCACGCGGGCTATGGGCAACGGTCAGCCACTGACACTCACTTCCAGTCCTGGCTACATTCGAAAGCTAACGGTCGACTTGTGTCAGGGGCTTTCGTCTCTCTCTCTCTTTCTCTCTCTCTACTTGCTCGCCCTCTCTCCAAGGCTATTATGAGATTGACAGTGTGCTATTGGAGTCGCCAACAGATCGATGGACTCGGGGTCCTGAGGGCTGACAAAGACACGCTATTCATCAGCATGGGTCAGAACACATTTAGCCTTGCTCCAAAAGCACTCATTGTCATTCAAGCACCATGTTTATGGATAGAGGGGGAGCACAAGCGAGGGAGGGGAGATGGAGGGAGTGAGGGTAGAAGGGAAGGAGGGAGGGCGAGAGAGAGAAAACAGGCCGAAAACCCACTGTGCAGTGTACTGGGGTGGAGTAAGGGCCATGTGTAAAATGTTGACTATCTGTGTTGAAATATTAAACAGTAGCCTACGTGTGAAGATTTTTACTCTCGATGGCTGCCTCAGATCACCCACAGCTGAGGTTTAGTTAAAGATTTAAGGTGAGGGGCTGATAGGGTTCATAAAAAATAATATTGCATAAAGAAATCACTGTAATTAATTAGAAATAACAACAAGTAACCAATACATTTACATGTCTGTTACTTTGATGAGATAAAGGTTTATTTGACTGATTCGATTAATTTTTCTCTCTCTCTCTCTCTCTCTCTCTCTCTCTCTGTCTCTCTCTTTCTCTGTCTTATTATATCTCACCATATCTCTACTTTTTCTCCCTCTCCTATGCCTGGTTTGTCTTTATCACTCCCCATTCCTTTACTATCTCATTGTGTTTTAGTATCTCTATCACCTTCACTTTCTGTTTCTCTCTTTCTCTTTCTCTCTCACACTTTTACTCTCAATGTCACCCATATCTGCTTTCTTTCTCTCTCTCTCAGTCTCTCTCTTTGTCTTGTTATGCATGTGGGGTCTTTAAGTTGGTGTCTTCCAATGATGCAAAAAAAATATATATATATATATATATAAATAAAAAAAAAAATATATATAAAATATATATATATATATATATATATATATATATATATATATATATATATATATATATATATACATCTGTAAAACATGGGGTTGTGGATTCAGCTGGCAGATGAAGTGAAAAGCTTTAAATGTAAATGTAAAAAAACAAGCATAAATGTTCAGAATGGCTTTGGTCACTTGTGCAACTTCCACCATATCTTCTGCACTGACTTGACCCAAAGGTATAAATCTAACATTTAAAGCAGGGAAATGGTTAAGTGTACCAATTTGAAACACTTTGAAATAAAACAAGTTGTAAGGTATTAAAGACTGGGTCAGAACCTTTTCAAAACACAATGCAGACCTTGTGACGTGTTTCTGGTATACAGTAGTCAGCACCTACCAAAAGTGCTCCAGTGTAGGACAACCATAGCTATTTTCCACTAACCTGGAACAGGCTCTGTTCCGATACACACCTAATTTTGAACCTTTTGGTGCGTTTCCACCAACGAAAATTGTGTTCCCTGTTGGAACCAAAGAATAAAAGGTTCTTCAGTGCAAAATGGGAGCTGTTGTGCAACACCTTGTTATTGACACCTTTTATCTTGTGACCTATCCTTGGTTCCACTTGAACTGGTGCAAATGCAGGCTAGTTCACTGAAAAGCACTAAGGTTCCTGAAACCAGTTCTAGAACCAAATTTCTTTTGGTTGAAAAGAGCTACCAGTGAACAGGTGATCCAGGGAGCGGTTTATGGGGGTCCCACCTTTCAATGTATTAATTAAAGGCTCTACTGCTTACGTCTTGGTGGCAGATAGAACAGGACATCTTAATATGTCTTGTGAAGTCCATATTCAGATCTGTTGTGGTGACACAAGGGAGATCTAATCAGTATATAGTATATAATAAACAGCTAGTACTAATGTTATGCTTTATCGAAGTCTATGATCTATGAGTCTATGATCACTCATAGTAGGGCACTTCATTTCCCATGTGTTTTTGCGTGTGTGTGTGAGTGAGTGAGACAGAGAGCAGCCCTTTTTGTCTGCATCTTCACATCTGGATTCAATAAAGGCTGTTTGGCGGCTGAGGGAGGAGCCGGTATAAATAGAGTCCCTGCTCAAACCACACCGCCCCTCTCTGACTCCGCCCCCACGCTGGGCCGTCGCTAGCTGCGCACTGTAGTGAGGTTGCTGTGGTGTTAGCCTAGCGCTCCCTCACTGTCGACTTAAAGGGACAGTTGTTGTTCAGTTACGGAGGCAGTAGCTCTGTGGAAATTGTGAGGGCAGCTTCGAACGACAGGGTGGAGGAGGCGGGTGGAGGAGTGTGTTGGGGCTGACTGCAAGCTGTGTGTGTGTGTGTGTGTGTGTGTGTCTGTGTCTGTCTGTTTGTGTGTGGCAAGCTGGGTGGGCCTGGAGGACATGGAAAAACTCTTGATGAGGGCGGAAGAGGTGCACTAAGTGGTGGTATGATTAGTCTCTATACTTGCGTGCCACATTTGCCCCTGTGCACAACTATCTACACTCACATGCTCGCACTTAAACACACACCACATATACACATACACTCTTACTATGGCTTCTCAATGAGTGATCACTTAAAGCAACAGTTTGATGAAAAGCTGAATGGACAGTTGGCTAAGACATGCCTGTTGACTGTAGAAAAACATGGACACTCTGGGCTTATTCCCTTCCGTTCTACATAAAAGAAGCCAAAAGTTGTTGAACTTGCAACCAGAGTCTGTGCAGCAGACCAAAGAGACAGACTTATTTATTTGGTAGACCTGTCTCCTTCTCCCAAAACGAGCGTCCCAGACTGCCTTTACTGAGTTTACAGTGCAGGAGGCTTAAGGACCAGGAGCTAAGCAGATTTTTCTATTGGATACCCAGTTCATCCACATAAGCATAATGTTTAACAGTAAAAGTACAGTTGATGTGTTTTATTTTGAATTGATTTGAATTGCTACCAAATTATGTTACTGTTTGACGCTGAGACAAACCAAAACTACAGCGATCCAGTTAAATCTCCAAGCTGATGTGAGAGAATCAGCGCACACTAGTTACTGAAAACTGGCACTGTAACATACAGTATAATACAAGTGTATTAGAACCCCCAGGTTTTTCTATTTTTCCCTCATTTTTATTGACACATGTCTCACATTAACGTTCTACTGTAAGTGTAAAACTACCTCCTGTTAGCATCCTGTAATAAAATCCAGTGACAGGTCAGTGTCGCTCAGCTTGTCCAGAAATGCATGCTTATGGCGAAAGGTTATGGGATAGAAGTATGTAAATTGATCATGAAGTGTTGCCTCAGAGACAGCTTGAGAACATTCACACCTGTATATTGAGAAGTGTTATTTACGCTTTGCCACACCCCTATAGAAAACGCTTTACACATGCATTTCTGGACAAGCTGAGAGACATCGACCTGTCTCTGAAAGTGATGTGGCAATACAGAAATGTCCTAGATTTTATTACAGGATGCTAATAGGAGGTAAATGTATTGGTTGCTACATTTGTCTGTCTTAGCATATCATGTTTGATTGACTATATTTAGGGTTTTTTGTTGTCTTTTCATGCTTTTGTTTTAAAACTGCAAGGCAGCTCTAAAGTCTGTTTTCATGAACACATGTCTCTGTGCCCTCTCTTTTTCGGGAGCAGAGAGACCCCCTGCCCCACACCCCTTTTCTGTCTGTTGGCGTTAGGGGGTTTAAGGGAGGGGCTCAGCCAGCCAAGCCACGCCACGCCAGACCCCCCTCTTGCTTGAGCGAGTTTGAATCTGTCTGAGGGGAGCTGAAGACATTGCAGCACTGATGAACTCGTTCACCTCTTGTGAACGCACTAGTCTGCATGCTCACACACACACACCCACACACAAAAACACACACACACACACAGGTGCGGCTGAGTGTTTGTAGAAGTCCTGCCTGTATAGAACTCCATCCAATCACCTACATCTCTGATTGGTTCATAAACCTCAGAGCTAGCCTGAGATGAAGATCCAGAGGGCTTGTCTTTATTGTTTGTGTAGACAGGGCTTCTGTTGTCCCCTATTAAACATATATATTAGGTTTGGGGCTTTTTTCTTTGTTTAGCCGAGCTTCTTCTTCCTGAGGCATCCAAAGAATTTTCTTCATCTTAAGTAATATGGATTTTTGAACGTCGGCACTTGGAAAGCTCTTAGAACAGCATTCCAGAGGGCTGTACTGTGGAGGTCAGATACTTAAAGTGATACGACTACCTTAAAACTTCCTATGTAGATGCTCTGTTACCATTGTTTTTAAATGATCAAAGTAATTTATTTTCTGTTTCTTTTTAAAAAGTTACATTTAAAAACCTAGTTTGAGCAACAAAAAAAATATATACATTTTTTAAAACGGGTCAGTCCCATGACAGTATGCTTCTTGTGAGCTTATCTTACTTCCCATACCTAAAGAACACTGGCTGCATGATTAATAACGAAGAGAGTATATCTAGTCAAGCTTAATGTTAAAATTGAAAATTGTATCCTCGATATGCTTAAAAAAGTATATTGTCGACACGATATGATAAAATATTGTCATATTGCTCACCTTTATATTTGAATTGTCTAAACTACAGGATATGATTAAAATTATGTACTATAATACAATATTACTGTTTTTAAACAGTATCTGCTTTGTTTTAAAGAAAGAGAGAAACTTGTGTTCTCTGTAACACAGATTTTCTGTGAGTTCAGTTGTGTATCGTGTCAGTAAGTCAGTCAATTAGTTATGGTTGTGTGTGTAAGGAAGCACATGCTCCTGCAGTTGCTGAGACAGTTTGAAAAGCAAAGTCAAAAGGAAAGGTTAGAAAAGTAGCATAACAACAACAGCCCCCTCCTCTCCAGACTGCGGCGGCTGACTGTGACCCTTGGTCGATAAATCCCTCTGCCAGTAAGGAGGGAGTGGGTGGTGGTGGGTGGAGGAGTGGAGGGGGGAGGACTGGGATCAGGTGCTTCAGTGTGACAGCCTCTTTCTCTGGTATTTGTCAGCAGCCAGGAAAAGACTGTAAAACTGGGTAAAACTTAAACTTAAGCAGATCCAGAAGCAGCTACATTACATCTCTTAAACCTTTGAGGCTTGAAGGTTACTGAAAGAAACTTGTTTTCTGGGCACAGGTAAAAATAAAGCACACAGGAAGTGATGAAAGAACTGTAGTTTAGCTGGGTCTGGCTCTGCTAATACTATTGTTTTGACCAGTCCAGTGGATATTCTATCTGCATATTAATTATATTTTTTAAGCAAATAAACCAACATGTATGGCACACAAGCAAAGATTTTTTCCCAGCCTGTTACTGTTATTAAATAAAAACGCTAGTAATATTATCAAGTAGGGCAGGGCAATATAATAGAAATCTATTTTGTATTTAATATATATATATATAAAAACATTTTATACAAGATATACAAAAAATACCATATTGTAATAACACTTATGCTATGTGTGTTACAATCCGATTGCAATTTACTCTAAAGCTTTGTTAGTTTTTTTTTTTTATAACTGTTTGTTTGCATTGTATTTGCATGCACTAAGTATTCTGCATCTTAATCTGGTGGTATTTTTTTTTTAATAAAAATTACTTTTTTGTTGTTTTATTTATTTATTTATTTTACATTATTGTTATTTTTTGACTCTTGGTTAGTCGTTGTTGTTGATTTTTTTCTACTGGATATTTAAAACTGTAGCCTTTTTGCCTGCTGAAGTATATTCTTGAAATCAATGATTTTTTTTAGGGTTTTTTCTTAACCCCAAAAATATAATAAGCAATTATTCCAATAACTTAAAATTTCAAGAATTTAAAGCCATATCTCTCACTCTTAATAGACCTGGTTTAGTTTAATGGTTTGTAGTGCATATCAGTAAATCTGACTAGGGGTGAAACGATTACTCGAATAATTCGAGGTCCTTGATTTAAAAAACTGATTGATTAATTTTCTGTGCCTCGAGTAATCGTTTAATTAATTTTAAAAAGACAGAGCATGAAAGGGTTAAACAGACTTCAGTAGGCACTCAGGACCAGGTGGAGAAAATACGAGTAAACAACTCTGTACTACGTCATTGTTCAGGCTTAGGAATCGGAAATGAATGTAAGCTCACTGACCACCCTGACCGCCCTCCTGTCCATGTCGAAATGTGCTTAACCTCATCCGTACCCAGAGCAACATCTAACAGAATGAAGCCCCGCTACCCTCAGCTAGTGTCTCTGCTTTTGATTAAGCTCTGCTTCCTTCTCTCTCTTTCACTCTCTCTCTCTTTCTTGCTAGCTTTCTCTTTACACCCTTGTATTATCCCCACAATTCAGCCATTGTCTTTACAGGGTAGCTCCCAGTATGTGGGTCTGGGACAGATGAAGGCTTGGCTAAGTGGAAGTGTTTCCCTTCAGTGTTCCCTTCAGTGTTCTGCTGCTCGTCACACACGACCTTTATGCATTGTGAGATGGTGATGAGCTCAACTTCTGCTGTCCACTTTTCAGCTATTGTGTAACATGGAGATCCATGTTGACGTGTGCTGCTAATTTGCCAAGACTTACTGATCCACAGTCAGGCTGCTGTTGCCAGCTGCTGTGTCATGATTGCACTTAAGACATTATTGTGGGCCAACCATGGAGCGGGGATGTCGGAATGGGACGTGATGAGAATTGGAAAGATGCATGTAGCAGTTCCAGTTCAAAATCCAATAAAAAAAAATTCAAATAAAAAAAAAAAAATCTTATATTCAGTTACATGTACCCAATTAATAGCAATGACCCCAAGAACTTCAGCATTGAGTTTCGACCAAGACTGAATCGATCTGTAATACAGCCACAAAATCTAGCTATGAAAGGCTAATTATTGCTAATGTCTTCTAATTATTAAAATGATTATTATGACATTACGCACTAAAGTGTTCGTATATATTGGCTTTTGATCTTAGTTAGTCATTTCACACATATACATGCAGCAGTGCACAAACCCATAGTGTGTGCCTGTTGGGAGCTATGCAAACTTTTACATCAACAATAAAAAGAATGAATAAGCAGGTCAGTTTTGCTCTGCTGAGAAGCGTTAAACACATCCCTTAAAGGGAATATGGGGGGAAGTGACACACTGATTGTAATATGTTTATTGCATGTTACGTCTAAAACACACCCACGATTAATTAAGAGAATTAGTGCATGCCTTTTGCGTGTTTCGAACCGTGCAAGGAGTACGCTTCCCACTGATACAATAGCAAAGACACACTGACACCTTAAATGTCTACATTTTTAATAATTGTGACCATCAAACCACATAATATTTCTAATCAGAGCAGAAATCTGGGTCATTCCAAAGGGTTCACTTCCTTTTTCAAGCCTGCATTGTGGATGTGTACTCAGTATGCTTTAAAATGCTGTGTTATGAATTTGGGTAGATCAGTTTTTATTAGTATTATTAGTTTAGTTAGATGGTATTTGTATTCACATTAACTTTGATTTGGATAACATTTAGAAAACATTATACAGATCATTTTGATGGGTAAACGTACTTTTTCTAGTCTGCAAAGTGTTCAGTCCTAGATAGACCTGTACAACATTTTTTGTGTTATTAGTTTAGATAGATGTGTTATTAGTCGTTCTACAAAGAACCTTGGGTCAGTTTGAGTATACGCTCATAAACCAGCAGCACAACGCTTTCAGAGCTCCAGCAAAGGGATTTGCTACCAATCAGTTTTGAAGGACAGTATGTACAGTATGTGTGGATGCTCTCACCCCCAGCAAGCTTGATATAGAATGTTCTTTTTTTAAGTGCTTCATATATCTAAAATGGAAGAGAGGAGGTGGCGTGATGGGGTTGGTGGTAGGGGTGGGAGGGGACGTTGTGGCCCTCGTAAATGTGCCATTCCTGAGCTGTGAGGCTGGTAGGCAGGGGAGTTTGATTGAGGCGCTGGGAGATGCGCATGGTCGTAAAAGTGCTTCAGGTGTGCCTGGAGCTCCACACACACACACACACACCACACCCGAAAAATGTCAGCCTGCAGGCGCTCTGGAAGAATTCACCTTTAATGTGTTGTGGGCTGTGTTAGGCAGGACTGCATCGTTAACACTCTCAATTGTTCAGACACTAAGAATTTATAACTAAATGTCTTACAAAATGTCATGTTTTCTCAATTATTGAATCCCCTTAACATGCTTAATATATTTTTACTACTTTGTACTCAATAGTTTATTGTGTTCATAAAAAAAATCTGCATATCCCATTTGTTTTTCAAGAGTTTTTGTTAATATTGCTAATAATGATGTCACATTATTGTTGATGCTATTATGGGTTGCACCACATGTTATTTTGACACAGAAAAATGTTATTTTAACATTGTCAGTTGTCAGTACTGATGTTTTGTAAAAAGGGAGTAAATATACAGGAGAGGCACTACATATATACTGTCTGTTAAACCTTTTCTGGCTGAACATTAAACTGTCGGGCAGACACTGTGTGTATATACAGTATGTTTACACCCAGAATCAGTTTTTCTCACCTGTCATCTTTCTTAGTACTTGGCTTTATGCATCATATACTCCCGTCTCAGCTTGACAGCCTATTGATTAACAGTCTGTTCTCCCTCCTAGGCACTGCTGTGCTAGTTTGAACATTCTAGGTAGCTTTACATGTTCAGAGCAGGTGGACGTGACTAACTCAACGCATCTGCCTGTGAAGTTCCTCTTTTCCTGTTTTTTCTCCCCACAACCTTTAATATTACAGACTGATTATTATAGATTGATGGCCGACAACTGTCAGTTCCACTAGAACAGCTGACCGAAAATGAATACTTCTCTGCAACTGAAGGGATGACTGACCGTCTAGACAGGCTCGTTTCAACAAGTCTGCTTTTCGATTTTTTGCTCTTTTCACAGCTCACAAAAGTTCGATTAAAGGTTTACAATTGTAGAAACTGTAGAAACTGTGGGTTCTCTTGTTCAGAATGGCTATACAGCCAGAGTAAACTATGATTCAGTGTTAGATAAACATCACCTTTGTGATAAGCCTTACTTAAACATGTGGTAAGCGTTACATTTGATAAACTTTTTACTTTAGCATTTGTTATATTTTTCTCCATCATGTAAAAATAGCTTTATTAGAGAAAAATGTTAACACACCTTTGGCGAACATTCCACCAGTGCTTTGAAAACATTACCTCAACATTTGATAAATGTTACCTCAGATCTTGGTAAATGCTACCTCTATATTTGATCATTGTTCCCTCAACATTTTTTAAACAGTACCTCAGCATTTGTAAACATTGCCTTAAGGTTTAGTAAATATCAGCTCAGTTTCTGATATTCTGTTTTCTCACTGTTTGATAAATGTTACTTCAATAATTGATAAATATTATCTCAGCCTTTGACACTACTTCAATATTTAATGTTACCTAAGCTTTTATATTATTTTAGCATTTGATAAATTACTTAATTGTTTATTAACATTGTTTTATGTTATCTCAGTGCTGAATGTTACTTTAGTGTTTGATATTTTACCTCAGTGCTTGACAGCTGGTAGCCCAGAATTTGTTAGTATACCTCAGTACTCAACAAATATTACCTCAGTGTTTATATGACCTCATCTTAGTATATTAAACTGCATGTTACATTTTATAAATGTTACCTCAGCATTGTTTTGTTAGCTTAGCATATGATGAATGTTTTCTCTGCATTTTATATGCTTGGTAACTGTTACCGCAGTGTTTGCTAAATGTGACCTCATAATTGAATAGGTTACATCAGCATTTGACAAATGTGTCCTCAGTGCTTAATAAATATTACCTCATTGTTTGATGTTGCCTCAGCATTGTTTTGTTTTGTTAGCTGAATGTCTGACAAATGTTACCTCAGCATAGTAAATATTAAAAATATCTGAAGATGTTAGCAGTTAGCGGTTGTAAGTTTCAGAAAGTTTAAATTTAAACTTATAGGAATGCGCAAGCACGTGTGTGTTTGTGAGTTTGTGTGTGTGTGTGTGTGAATGCATGTGTGTGGGCATTCTGTTAATATTTGACAGAGTTTTCAGCTTCAGTCATACCAGCTGGCAGAATAGGCGGTTCTCTGTAGTACTGCCAAGCCTAACCTTGGCTGTATCCAGAGCTGCTGTAGCCAAAGTCTTTTGTTCTTCTCAAGAAGCCTAAGGTGTATTTGCATTCGGACATTCTGCTGTCTTATATGGAGACTCTGAAGATCACCAGGATCTCTGCACTTTCAAAAAAACATTAAAAATGTTGAAATTCTGCTTCTATACTGAAGTTTATAAAAGTATAAAAGTGCAGTTGTAGTGAGTTATTTTTGGTGAGACTGTGCTCTGTTATCTTGATTACTGTTGGAAGGAACTGTGTGTAACTGAGCTTGATGAGGTAGGGCTCAGAGAGGCTGTATTTATCTTGGGAACTCGATGAAATCGGGGAAATGTAGATGTGTGTTCTATATTGTGTTTTACAAGGGAAGTCCTACAATGGTTTATCTTTGAGAACATGATGTTCTCTGTGCAATTACTCAAGATACAGCAGTTCATAGAGGAGCATTCTTTTTGCCCATGCATGTATTACTAATTTGTGTTTGTTTGAAGAAGGTAGAGTAAGGAAATGCCTTAGGCCTCTGTGTGTATGTTTTTGCGAGTGTGTGTGTGTGTGTGTGTGCGGTTAATCCATTGATTGAGCTGTGTGAATGAAGCTTGAGAGGGCTCTGAGTGAGTAGTGCTTGTTCAGACCCCCCTCTTTCCTAAAAAAGAAACACCTCTCTGGAAATGGTAGCCTGCCTCTGTAGCAAAAAAAGTAGATAGATAAAAGCTGTCAGTTAGACATTATGACGTGAATATGTGCACACTGAATGCTGGGGTTGACCATTTTTGAAAAGTTGCTGATATAGAAATCAAAAACAACAAATCGTGTCATTCACTCAGGTTTAAGGAATGCGGGCCGGCTTTGGGATCACATGTGTAATTGGTTCTTGCGCGTTTGGTCCATTAGTAGATGTTTTTGTTTGTTTGGCTCTTTGCGAAGCCCAGTCCTGAGGGGGAAGGGATCTATGTTTGGCACAAACACCTCCGCGCCGCTCTGCGGAACGAGCATTTTACGTCTTTGTTTTTGTTGTTTTGCTCTGACTAATTATACGGTGCTTTTGCCTGAAGCATCACCCATCCAACCACCCAAACCCCCCCAAACTCTAGTCTCTCTGCACCAGGGAAAGAGCTCACCGGCCCTTGTCTGCCCGCCACTGGTACTGCAGATCAGCTCGGCCAGCTCTGCACTGTGCTGTGTGTATGTGTGAGGTCTCAGCCTGCAGGCAGACAAAGGCCATGTTTTTGAGAGCAGGGGCCCTGCAGTGGGCTGCAGCTCCATGGCGCTGCCCGGCCTGGTCAGTGTCGCTTCCGCGGCAGACTGTGGAGTGTGTGTGCGTGTGTGTGTGTTGGGGTTAGGATTGGAGAAGAGGGGGTTAGGGGGTTCAGTCCCTGAGCATTCTGAGACTGCGTCTTTATGTCTACCCTGACTGTGACTGTGGCACAACACTGCACAAAGGGAGCCATTGTTTGTTTGGGGGGGCTGTGTGCGGGGGTATGGAGAGGGTGGAAGCTATTCCGTTTCATTCATTTCTGGAAGTCCTGTTCCTTCGAGGTGGCGAATTCGTTTCCTACGGCCCACCCTTTCTGTTCTTTCTCTCTCTCTTTCTTGTTTTCTCATTGCCTTGGTGTGTGTTACTCTTTGTGACACTGCTTCCTGCATGTTTGCCTCATCTAAGCTCTGCTCATGTTGTACATGTTGTACGTGTGTTTGTGTGTGTGTGTGTGTGTGTGTGTGTGTGTGTGTGTGTGTGTGTGCGTGTGTGTGTGTGCTTCGCAGTGTTTGGATGGCCAGTGCATAAGCGCCCCTTTATCCCTCTTACCCCCCACCTGCGCTTTCACAAGCCCTGTTGTTATGGTAGTCTCCTGGGTATTGGGCAACATGTTGCTCTGTCTAAGAGAAGCGTGTGTGTGTGTGTGTGTGTGTGTGTGTGTGTGTTGGGGCCAGGTCTGGGGCTAACCATAGTATTGGTTTGTGATGAGCTGAAGGAGGTGATTCTACTGCATCAGTTTCAGAAAGTAATAATTAGGGTTGCAGCGATATGGTAACTGTGGAATATATGGGTCAGTTCCAATATCTAATACTTTTCCTGTTAATATTGGTCAGCGTTGAAATATGATATATAAAACATTAGAAAACATTTATTAAATGTATAAATTGGGACTAAATATACACATGGATTTCCATTATGAAACTTTTTTGTGTGCTTTGGTGAAACTGGGCAATATGGCCATATTTATTATCAAAAAATGTAATCAGCCACAGTTTGCCATCTAAGTATCTTACATAATTTCTGCTTTATTCTATTAGCTTGTTATTGTACTAGTTCTACAAATTCTCTGTGTATGGTGAACTGTGTGGTCTTGTGGTCATTATGTATGTTTCAGCAACGGCAGTGATGTGGTTGTTGTGGGTGGTGCTTTGCTGTCCGGGTACAGGAACTCCTTTAAGACAACATTCTAACTATTCCAGGTGACTCTATTTCATGAAGCCACTGAGATTAAAATACCTTGAGCCTGCAAATCTGACATCAGAGCTAAATGTGGCTACTTAGAAGAATCTAAAGTACAAAACATATTCATCAAAAGGAAGGGAACACATTGAATTAAAGAGGTGTGTCCAAACTTTTGACTGGTACTGGTAAATTTCCCTTTTTATCTCTAAAGTTTAAAAAGTGGAAAACATAAATACAACAGTACCAATACATAAACTGTAAAATTCTAACCATCACCATTTCGTTAGACAGTGCTGCACACAATTCACAAAATCTCATTTGCACTCCATTGAGATTAACACTGACATAAGCAAGTTTATTATGACTGGGTTTATTGTGATAATGATACATAAACATATATCATTATATTGCCAAACCACAATTCTGAATCCCTTTATCGATTATGAAGGAGGAGTCAGGCCCCAGTGTCCAGGCCCTGATTCCTGCAGCGATGTTTCACCTCTCCAGCTCACACAGTTTACAGAGCCCGCCTTAATCCGACTAAGAGCTAATCTGTCACATGGGGGGGGGGCGGAGCCACCAGACTGGCTGACTCACTCCATTCCCCTATGCCCTCTCTCCCTCTCTCTCCATCTCTCTCTCCCTCCCTCTCTCTCTCTCTATCATCCTGCCTGCCATACCAGACAAGGGACACCTGTCTGGTACAGAGATCAATCCTATGATTCAGGCTCGTCCACACCAGCCACTGTTTACTTATGCTCTCTCCCTCTCTCTCTCCATTAATACCATCACACTATGGATGGAAACAGATGAATATGTTCCCCCCGTGGTATTGTGTTTAGTAATAGAAGAGAATGTTCTAGACTCACCCCCTCGTGATGTCCGTGCACACTGTCGGCTATATGACTCTTGGGAGACATCAGAAGAGCCCCTCTTGAGCCGCGCTTTGAAATGACCATTAAGATTGATTTTTATGGGTCACGGTTAAATAGCTCTGTTTTCGTGGGAGTGTGTGCGTGTCCTAAGAGACGGAAAGAGACACCTAGCCAGAGAGAGAGGATGAAATGGTAGGGCCATCACTATTACTCGATTACTCTAATCGAGCAGTATATTTCCCATTTCCCTTTTACTTAAACTGTAGTTTATATGTATTTCACTGAGTGAAATGTTTCTATCTAATTGCATGAGATTTAGCCAGCATGGATAAAAGGTTAAAAAAGGCTATTTTACAACAAAAGATCCTGAAGCAGTTACAATAGCCTAGCTATCTGTTCTAGCTATCAGTTTACTCAATCTTATTGATTAATTATTGTAATTGTTTAGATCTTAAATTGTCAATTTAATACACTTTGGGTTGGGTCAAGTTGGCTGCGAAAGTCTAACTACAGGTGCTGGTCAACGAATTAGAATAATTTGAAATAGTGCAATCATGAAATTCTTTGAATGCATTTTTTGTGCAGAAAGCAAATCAGGTGTTCACCGCACCTGTCCTACTCGTTAGACTAATCACAGAACTCGTTACCTGGAAAAAAATTTGCTCAGCTGAGCTTTCCAAAAGGCCCATTTAGGCCATTTAACTGTGACACTGTTGTTTTATTGAATTAGAATAATGGAGAAACCGTTTCATTGAATTAGAATAATTTTTATTATAATTACAATCATCACTTTCTAAGTATTTTGTGGCTGCCCCCTTGGCTTGTATGACTGCCTGAAGTCTCCGCGGCATCGATTTGACCAGCTTGTCGCAAGTTTCCGCACTCACAGCTTCCCAGGCAGTGGCGATGTTCTGCTTCAGTTGGTCCAGCGTAGTAGGCTTTCTGTCGCGAATTTTCCGCTTGACGATGGCCCAAAGGTTTTCAATGACATTGAGGTCAGGCGAGTTGGCCGGCCATGCCAAAACTTCAAGCTGTTTTTTAGTGAACCAATCTTTGGTCGACTTTGCCGCATGAGCCGGTGCAAGATCCTGTTGAAATATGAAGTCTTCTTCGCCGAACTGTTCCTCAACAGTCGGAATCAGGAACGTTTCCAGAACATCTTGATATACGGCAGCATTGACAGTCTTCTTGAGGAAGCAGAGTTTCCCTACACCTCGAGCGGACATGCATCCCCAGACCATAACGCTCTGGGGAAACTTGACGGATCTTTTCACGCACTCGTGGTTGTAGGTTTCGCCACCACGACGCCAGACACGAGGACCTTGGTCACCGAAGGAGATGCAGAAGCGTGATTCGTCACTGAAGACCACACTTTCTGCCAGTCTTCAGCAGTCCACTCGCCGTGTTCTTTGGCCCACTTCAGCCGTTTCTCCATTTGTTTCTTGTTCAGCATCGGTTTTACTGCTGGAACGCGAGATTTGAAGCCGAGTTCGCGCAGACGACGGTAAGTGGTTGATCTGGAGACGTCAGCGCCGGTCTGCTTGTTCCACAAGTCGGTGAGCTCGGAAGTGGACTTGAACCGGTTGCTGACTGCGATCTTTCTCAGCTGCTTGTTATCGCGAGCAGAAGTTTTTCGGACGCCGGAACAGTCGGTGCGCTTGCTGCAGTTTTTCTTGAGAGCTTTGCAGACGGAAGACTGGCTGATGCCGAGCTGCTCAGCAATTTTAGTTTGGGTCAAGCCTTGTTGGCGAAGGTCTTGAATTTGAGCCACTATTCCGGTTGAGAGGTCGCGCTGCTTACCCCTGATTGATTTTACAACTTAGAAATTCTACTCAACCCTGACTTTATACTGCACAGTGAACACTCTTCACAGAAAACAAAAATTCGAGCATTTATTCTAATTCAATGAAACGGTTTCTCCATTATTCTAATTCAATAAAACAACAGTGTCACAGTTAAATGGCCTAAATGGGCCTTTTGGAAAGCTCAGCTGAGCAAATTGTTTTCCAGGTAACGAGTTCTGTGATTAGTCTAACGAGTAGGACAGGTGCGGTGAACACCTGATTTGCTTTCTGCACAAAAAATGCATTCAAAGAATTTCATGATTGCACTATTTCAAATTATTCTAATTCGTTGACCAGCACCTGTAGATCCCTTTACTAAGTTTGATTAGCATTTAATTACTTCTCTAATTCAGTTATAGCTGTGTAATAGATGGTTATATTGGAAGGGTTCAGTTCTGTGAGAGTGGGCTCAGCCACCCATGTTGGTAATGCACACAGTTATACTGGGCCACTTGACTGAGTTTTTTTTATTACATTACAAACAAATAAACATCGGGGAAATATCAGAAAGAGATAAACTGGTGTAGTCTGAGAGTGTGTGTTTGTGTGTGTGTGTTTGTGAGTATGCCTGAAAAGAAAAGGTGAAAAGGGGAGAATAGAGTAATGATGTCACCGGCAACCAATCGGGAGTGTGAGCTCGGGAGCATTTCAGGCCTGTCAGCTGTCCTGTTCCATCCACATCAGAACACACACACACACACACACACACAGACAGACGCACGCACAAACTCTCACTCACACAGAATTTTACTGTCTCTCTCTCTGTCTCTCTTTCTGTCCCCACTGTTCACTTAGATGTCTCTCCCTACAGTCAGCTTTGTTCATCTCGTGCCTCTGACGTAACTGCTAACTGTCTCTCATTTTCTCATTATAGAGCGCAGCTGAAAGGCCACTTAAAGGTAATTGCCGTTGTTAGTGTCAATAGCCATTAAAGATTACAAAATGGCCATAATTTCCATTTGATTCATTTTATAAGCTGGAAACTTCAGCCGTGTTTGCAGTGGGTGAGAGAGGGAGAGATAATGACGTATGGGCCAGTGCGCCCGGACCGTAAACAACACACTTTTTCTTTTTTCCTCTTCTTTTTTTTTTTTTCCACACTCCACCGCCTCTGCCTTATTTGGCCACGGCGTTAGCTGACGCTATTAGGAGCCTCATTGTTTATAGCCTGCTAATAGTTGCTTAGCGTAATCAGATCTTTTTAATCCCTGCCGTAAAGCTGCACCACAGCACTGGCCTCCCAAACAATAGGTGGCAATAAGGGGGTGGGAAACTCAAACTGCAGCCTCCCTACTGTTTACGTCAACATACTGCCACCTGACCTATCGACACGAGATTACACCTAACAAGATCAGATAAAGGAAAGTCAAAAGTCGTATAACATGATCATCGCATGCTTGAAGCCCCATCTGCAAATTCTCCGTCAGCTGTGAGAAGAAATTTTTCACTATACTAACCTGGAGAAAAAAAATTAGCCATGCATTTTATATGTGTATTATATTTAAAGAGTTGCAAAAGCACAAAGCAGCTTTACAGAGACCTACTTCATGTCGTATCCTCCTTTGAGCAGGCTGAAGGGTGACTCTAAAGGCATTCATTCAAGGAAACAAGACTTGCTACAATAATGAAATTGAAAAATGGCCATACAATAAAATAAAAAGTGAAATAATGTTATAACAAGAGCAAGCCTTCAGCTACGAGAATGGAAGCTACTGTAGGACTCGTACTCAATATTGTGTTAATGAGGTGAAGGGATACATTTGCTGTCCATGTAGGTTAAACATGCACAACCATTCAGCATCACCCTGCTGTCAACAAATCAACAATAAGAGCTGGAACAGGGCAGCACTGATGTGGATGGGAGGAAAGTGGGGAGCCACACTGGGGCAACACTAATGCACAAAGCTGGAACAGTTAATCTCCAAACATCACCAAGAGACAGAAAAAAGAGAAATAGAATTGTTAAAAGGGACTAAGGCAAAAGGCCAGGCAGGTAGCTGAGGCATGCTCAACAAGATGCTCAACAATAACTTTAAATCATTCAAACTTAAATATACTTGGTAATGGAGGATGGGCAACTGTTCTAAAGCAGGTATGTTATGGATAAAGCAAATATGTGGGTAACCAGTTTGGGAACCACTGTTTCATTAGATCCTTCTGTTTGTTTTAAAGACTTGTGACCTCCGAGGGTTACATTTTTAGGCCCAAACAATTTAGCTTGTTTTGAAATGATATTCATATTCAACAAATTACTAAATTAATTACTTTAAATTCTAGTCAAGTCAAGTCAAATTGATTTGTAAAGCACTTAAAAACCACAAGGGCCAACCAAAGTGCTGTACAATACAGAAGTATGAACAACACAATGTATAAGAGTAAACAACAATAAGATATAAGATAAGTAAATAAAAGTAGCATCAGCGAACAAGATTCAGATTAACCCAGGACATACAGATAAGTTATTTGAACTTGCTAAAAACATTGAAAGGCCTGAGAGTACAAGTAGGTTTTAAGATTAGACTTAAAAACCGTAATTGTTGGAGATTTAGAATGTTGCGTCTCAAAGAGCACTTTTAAAAAGTTAATTGTACGTAGATTTGTATATCAGATTGTTACTGAAGCAAGATGTCTGAACTGTGCTAGACTTTGTTGAACAGGGCCTAGAGTGCGTGTGTGTGTGCGTGTGTGTGTGTGCACCCATACGTTTTCTGTGTTTGTCTGAGGGGCCACAAGCAGGCGGCATGCCACCCCACTTACCGGTAGAGCCACAGCCTCGTCAGTTACAGTGCACATGAAAGCAGAGAGAAACAAAAGCGCTGAAAGGAGCCAGGCGGCCGGCGTGCTCCCAGCAGCTGCTGATTCTAAAGAGCACTGCAGCACCAGGCCTGTCCTCATCCAGCACAACAAAAACCACGGCCACACACACACACCCTTTACACTCGGCCTCCTCCCCACTCTTCTCCCAAATTAAACAGTGTAAAAGAGTAGAAGTGTGCCATGTTGTGTGCAAGTGTGCCGTGTTCTTTGCAAGTGTGTGTGTGTGTGTGAGTGTGTTTTGGGGGTGCCAGATGCTGAATGTTAAGTAGCTGGGGATGCCAGGCAGAAAGGTGGCAGACGCATGCCGACTTCTAAAAGAGAAGAGAAGAACCAATACAGGAGAGCTACAGAGGAGGAGGGTGAGGAGGGTGGGTAATAGAGAAAAAGAAAAGAGTAGAAGGGGGAGAGGGAGGTAAGCAAGAGGTAGAAAGAAAGGAAACAGAGAACTCAGACAAGCAGGAAAGAAACGAGAGTAGGAATAGAAAGATGGAGATCAGAGATGAAGACTACAAAGAGAGAGTAGAAAGAAGAAAATACAGCCTAAATATATGCTTAAATAATAATCTGTATTGTTTAAACAAATAAAATAACTATACAGTTTGGGCTGTCTAGCCTACAAAGTGGCAGGTTTCTTGTCCTTAAAACTTACGGTTTGGTCTTTGCGTGTCATTTTATTGGAGAAAAAGAAAAGGACAGAATAAAAAACCTGATGAAAAGAGTAGGGTTTACAACAGGGTACAGTAGGGCTCAAACAACTAAAGTGCATGGACCATTGAAAAGAAAGAGAGGAGAGGGAAAATAAAAGAAAGCAAAGAGAGAAGGAGACAGGGGTGAGAGATGTAGAATTAAGGTGGAAGAGAGTTCCCTCATGGAGAGAGCTTAAATTAACTGGAGCTGAGCTGTGAGATGCAGTGATCTTCACAAGCTCCACTGGCGACTCACCTAAACAGTGAAAAAAAAAACACCTGGACTGTTTCAGTGCTGCTGAGGATTTTCCTTATTTTCTGAAACAAACACGGACAAATACTCCCACCTCCTGACTTTCTTATATTCTTACATTTCTGCTATTACGATGTTCTGTTAAGGTGCTGTGTCATACTAGGAAGGTTTACAGTACCAAGATACAGTACATTGACATACCAAAGGGCATGGGGTTGCTATATGTAGATTGGTCTTGATGTGTTACCTCAGGAGATGTGTATAATTTGTCAGGTGATATCTTGTGATTAAGGCTGAGCACTGGCCGAGTATTGAAGTTCGAGCAAGTTTTAATAGTTTTTGCTTGAAGGATAGGACGTTCTATTTTTTCAAAGTTTTCGAAGTGCATAATACTACGAATAATACGAAGTGCTGACACAAACATATACACACTATTTTGGGGTAAGTAAAAATGATTGGTCATGTCCAAATATTGTTCAATAAATCAATGACATGCTTATTGTGACAGGCCTACTCATTAAAATCTCCAGAATCTGAATCATTTCATCTCGTAAGCGAGTTTGCCTTCCTTGTTTTAATTTGGAATTTAACACTCTTTGTTTGTTACTGTACATGTAAAACTCCTGTACGTCATTTATAAACTGATATCCAGGGTTTATAATGTTAGCGTTATTGCTGATAGTAATCTCATACATCCCATATTTTTTTACATTTACTAATCCACAACGGAAGAGCAGCTCTTTATACCTGAATGGAAATAGAGCGTGTTACTCCTCGGCTTTTGACTGCAGGCCAAAAACTGAAGCTGCATTACAGTTTGAGTCCCGTTTGAGTTGATGTCATATACAGATGTCATTTTTAATCCAGATGTACCAGCAGAACTCTGTGGGCGGGTGTGCATGAGTGTCTGTGGGTGTGTGTGCATGTCTGCGTGTGTGTGCCGGCAAGACTGTGCTGCTGCAAAGGTCTTGATGACTGCCCACAGAAATAGGGCTTGGCAGACACAAAGCAGTCTGAACCTGGAGACTTGAGAGGCGGCTAGACGCTTAGTGTCCCCACTTTACCTCTCTCTCTCTCTCTCTCTCTCTCTCTCTCTCTCTCTCTCACTTTCTCTCTCACTCTCTCTCTTTCTCTCTCTCATACACACCCACACACACACACACACAAATGCTGTAGTATAATACGCCACTGAATGGAATATAAGATGAGATGTGACATTAAAGGTTAAACACTATCTCCATTGATTGGACTTGTATTGACAAAGTGTACATATGTGGATATACAGTATATCACAAACAGCTGCATCAGTCCCCTGCATGATTTTTTTGTATCATATGAACAGTTTTAGAACAACACCTTTAAGGACCTGCCTTATAATGCACTCGTTCACTCATTTATACATGATTAGCAGACTGAAGATTGCCCATAAAGTGCATGGTTTTTGGTGCTTCACATTAATGACACTGCATTTCATTGTTATTTAAAAAGAGTGCATTGACTGAACAAATAACATGCCACATGTCAGGAAGCAGGATCTTCTATCATGTTCCATGACTTTGGCACGGACAATTTTAGCCAGGCACCACTGGTCGCGATTATTATCACCCACTGTGCTGTCCACTGTGAGAGGTAATGCCTTCTATGAAGTATACCAAGTACACATGTGTGACAATGTGGATCGTGTGGAATGTTAAATGGTCATAAAACTTCACAAATGGAATGTCCCACCCATCTGATAATTTGATTAAATTTTCTTTGCCATCAGAATGCTGGCCATTGTTCAGCAACACTTACAAGATCACACTGTACAACTTTTACAGGTGTGGGCATTCCCAAGCCATCCATTGAGATAACACTTCATGATTGGTTGACCTACTGCTATCATATGACTTCTGACCTTAGGTTTGTTAGTGTGTGTATTGTGGAGTCAATAATCACAAACGAGAGTTTCCCTCTGAACGGTGGCAGTTGCTTAGTGTGCTTTGTTGTACCTGCAGTGAGACAGTGGCAGCAGAATAAACTCAAAGCCCCGTCAGCCAGCAGCCCACTCAGCGCTGCCAGGAAACCCCCTGCATCTAATAAGGCAGATCTGGGAAGTGGAGTATTTTTAGCTGCCGCTCACACCGAGAGGGAAACGCTGGCGGATCTGTGGAAACGGACAGGCGAAAAAAAAAACGCACTTTATTTGCATTAGCTTGTTGATGGCGTGTGTTCAGCACTTCAGCTCTGGACCCTCTGCACGTCTCTGTGGGGCTGCTCCGCTGGCACGCTGCTTGTCATGATGCTGGCACCGTTTTGGCTTGGAAGTCGCGTTCTTGGCTGTTAGTTCAGACATGTAGAGTGACTGAGGGCCTGCGATAGAAAACATGTCAAAGCACAGTCAAAGCATCTTAGTTTTATAGGCACTTTAAGGAGGAGAGGAAGGGCTTGCATGGTGCTTCCCGAGTCATACAAAGCACTACTGCATTTGTAAAATGGCATGGCACTGCCCAGCTAGCTTAACATGCTCGCAGAAGAATGTTAACGTTGATTTCTGTTACAATAAGCTTTGCGTTGAGTGATGAACTGAGAGAAAAATATAGTCAAATATCAGCCTATGGATCAGTAAAAGAGTGCCAAATATGGGCATACCATAGACTACAAAAGACATAAAACTTCAAAATCTATTCAGTCTGCCACAGTTTAGCTCCGCCCCTTCACAATTCAGTTCCCAGACATGTTTCAGATCTGATTGCTTTTGGAATTTGCATATTATATAGCAGCCTATCAGAACAGATCTCTTGTATACTAAAGTATGTATCCAACTTAAAGGTACAATAGCATAAACAGGGTGATGAAATCCAAGTGAGAATCTGGTATGTTGGATATTTTAAGCTTACAGGAGTTGTATATGTAAGGTTGATTACAGCCACAGCACAGCTGGTGTTCAGCAGCTCTCGTTCTCACTTACATTTAAAGGTGCCAGCCAACCTGCTATAAGCACCTTATAAGGTGTGTGGATGTTTAAGGAGTTCCTTCACAGTGGGGTAGTGTGTGCTTTACTATGCTGTAGTGCAGAACACAATGACAGCATGGTGATTCAGTCAGAAGAACTCTCCCTCCTTTATATTTCCAGTAGTGTAGGAGGTCTGTGGTATGTAAACCTGATGTAAATGCTGCTCCATAACAGCAAATTACCATCTTGCCTATGGCTACACAATGTATGCAAGAGTACAGGCAGGGCCTCGGAGCTATATTACACAACACCTTAAAATGAACAATAGACTAAATCTAGTGGTAAATGTTAAGATAATTACAGGATGTATGTGTGCGCGCTTGTATGTGTGCCAGCAAAAATACCTTGACTTTGTAGAAAAACATACTTTTTAAAACATTTTCACCAAGTATCGTTCTAATGATATAATTTTTATTTTACGACCAAGTGATACCATATATATGCTTGATACATTAAATGTCCAAATATTTATGGACACCCTTTTTTTAATTTTTTTTTTATTATAAACATATTCATCTACTTAAGTTGCAGCCATTGCCGGCACCAAAGGCACATATAGCCAAAAGGAAACTTACCCTGTCTAAGCATGGTCTGCATGGCCTGTCCTAACCGATCAGAGTAATCCAGTTCAAAACAACATCTGCCATAATCCCTTTGATATTTATTTATTTTAAATGAAGAATATAAATATTCTTGTTATAAGTCCTGATGCTTTGTGTCTCTCGCACATGGTAAGGTGTGCATTTTATTGACACTGGTATCAATTGGATATTAGTTCCTGTCCTATGAGTTTTGTATGATAAAAGTGAAAAGTGACTGACCCTGAAGACACTACAGTTAATTCTAAAGTTATCACTCCATGATTTTTCCCCTGTTGACTTTGTTGGGGAAGGGTAGGGTCACACTAATCCAGCAGTTATGTAGGCAGTGAAGGAAGCGTCTTTGCATTTCTTTCTCTCTCTCACTCTCTTGCTCTCTTTCTGTGGTTTTACTGGGTGTCTGCAGTGATCCACTCACAGCCCCTTTGGGGGAAAGGGTTTGGGTTACCGGATACGGATGAGGATGTGGTTTGATGAACAGAGACTGGATCCTGTAGCAGTGGATGCTGCTGGTACACTAAGAAAAATAAGTCAGTGTGTTCAGTTAATAGAATGTTTTACCTTTGAATGTATTAAAATTTAAGTAATAAGCCTTTACATGCTGCAAATAATGACTGTATCCATAATTAATTTGATGGTCCTTTATGATTTTGCTTAAATGATTCCTTAGGAGTGAATAAATATTTGTACCTATAAATAGAATATTTATTGCTATTTTGCAAGTTCTTTAATAATGAGCAGCTCGTCATCATTCCACTATCATGTGGACCAATCCATTCACTGAGCTTAATGCCTGCGCTATGCAGGCAGCTACATGCTGTTATTATGGGATTCGTAACTCAGCAGCAGAGCAACCTACAGACTGTCATCACCTATCAGAGTAATCCAGCTCAGAATATCTTCCCAAATCCACTCACTATTTATTTATTTATTTATTATTTATTTATTTGTTTTAATGAAGAATATAAATATCCTTGTTAAAAGTCCTAATGTCTTTTGTCTAATGTCCAATTGTCTCTCACACATGGTAAGGTGTGCGTTTTATCTAATACCACAGTACCACAGTCTTTTGTTCTTATTGAGGCTATAGGAATCAGGTTTCGAACTGCCAACAAATCTATACCCACTTTAAGCATACACACAAAGATGATCTTGTATGATCTAACCACTTTGTAGTCTTTAGGACATGACCATTACAGGCATTTTAAGGCAGATACATGCATTGTATTTATTTAATCTTTTGAGTCAAAATAAGCTGAGGCTAATGTATCAGCATGTTCCAGCCACTTGCAGTGCTAATCCACCCTTGTAGAGTTCCCACACTTGTCACAGTTGATGTTGTGAAGCATGCTGTTTAAAACTGAGACCAGCAATTACAATCAGGTCTCAGTGTTAAGACTGGACCTGTGTGTTTACATGTACGTTTTTAAAGTCATTTTAAAGTCACATACAATAGGACTTATAGTCTCTCTGCATTTCATAAACACCAGCAAATACCACGGCCTTAATGAGAAGTGTGAAGAAAAGAATGATTGCATAAAGCCATATGTTGCTGCTAGATGGACAGAGCTATGTAGGCTGACTGTGTGTATGATTTATGCTTTTTCCAGCACAAGACGTCTGAAGCACTTTCTGCTGTTTGTGTCTCAGTGAGCGGAGCTGCAGTAATAGTTTATACTGCTCTCTCGCTGATGCTTCTTTATTCCTTCGGAGTGGAGGAGAAAGAGCAAGGACACTGTGGCTGTAAAACTGCATTCATGTCAACAACTGTGACGTTTTTGGCTGTCCGTGTAAATGTTGCAAGGCAGACGGTCACATTGTTTCTCCAAATGTTTAATTTCTTTTTTTTTTTCTGTTGAGCATCTCAATGCCAGAATTGCCAAACAGCCTTTAAAAGACAGACAGGCGGCGTTCCTGCTGCTCTCTGTCCATTTTGTGGTCAGTAACATTTCACCCATCCGTGTCTGAAGACATGAAGCCTGTTGGACTGACTGTCTGGAGTGAGTGTGTGTGTGTGTGTGTGTGTGTGTGTGTGTGTGTGTGTGTTTGTGTCTGTGTGGTAGTAAGCACTGTTGGAGCGCCCCCCTCCGAGCCCCGCACCACAGAGGACTTGTTTACCACGTTTCTACTGCACTCTCAATAACATGTCAATCATCTGGGACCTCCCTCACTGGTCTGTGATTGGTCCATTGCACATTCCTCTCCTGGCGCCACCCCCCTCTGGTTAGGTGATTGGAAGTTAAGCTTGCTGAGGTTCATACATATGTGCCTGCCTCGGTCTTCCCTGTTTTTATGTATATATCTGTTTGCCTGTGTATCTACCTGTATTTTTCTATATGCTGTATATACACCAATCAGCCACTTCATTAAAACCTCCTTGATTTAATACTCACTGTTCATCTTAACAGTTCCATTAAACATATAGAAGCAGTTTGTAGTTCTACAATTACAGACTATAGTCCTGTATCTGTTTCTCTTCCTGCCTTCACCCTGTCCTTTAATAGTCAGGGCCCCACACCGGCTCAGCACTGCAGCAACAGTGATATGGTGGTGCAATGGTGTGTGTTGTGCTGGTACAAGTGCATAAGACACAGCGGTGCTGCTGGAGTTTGTAAACAACTCATTGTCAATGCTGGAGAGGGATGATCCACCAACAGTGAGGAAGGATTAGAGAATGACTAACATATACAGATGCCACACAGTGTTTAAAAACTCCAGCAGCACTGCTGTGTCTGATCTATTGGTACCAGCACAACACACACTACTAACACACCACCGCCTTGTGTGTTAGGTTGAGAATATTGCAAAAACACTAAACTTTCAGTAATCCCTAATGCAGTTTTGCCTTCTTTCATAACATAACAAATAAAACTTTAAAATCATCAGTGCGACCTCTAAAAACAATGTTGGTCACATTGCCGAGTCAGGAATTAGTAAAACCTCCTTTGGCAGAAATCACAGCTTGCAAGTTTATTGTCGCTGCTAAAGTACTTCAGTTTTTGTAGGCGTTATTTTTTCTTTGCCAAAGACCTCAGCATGTTCTGCATGTCTTGCATGTACACTTGAGGTTTTAAAGAGTTGATGCCTATTTGCAAAATTCCTGTGATGTTAGGGTAATGGGAGTACTATTCCAAAAGCTTAAGTTTGTATCTTTTACATGGTGGATTTTGAGGAATTTGTTGGATCTTTATCCCCCTGTAAACACATTTTTTCATTAGCCTTAACTTTTTGACATCCAGAAGAAATATTTAGGGTCTGATAGTAATCCACGGTTTTATTTTATGAAAGAAAAATATGTATTCCAGAAAGCAAAAGAACATTGAATCAACATTCATTTTTCATCTCTAATGCACTAAAAGAGAATTGATCTCCAATGTCAGAATTGATGTGTTTGTGCACATCAGTTTTATATTGATTCAACATTGATTCACCATTATGGCTTTATATGTATGTATTAAAGGTTACTTAAAATAAAAACATAAATCTTGAGTGTATAGCATGCGCTGTGTCCGTGCAAGTCCGATCTTTATGAACAGAAAAATATAAAAAGTCAACTGCAAAATCTTCTGTTCTCACAGCAGAGTGGGAGTATGAGAGTCACACAGGCTAATAAATCCTAGTCACTGCAGATTTCTGTATTTTTTAAATAAAATTAAAGAAAAATTGCATAAAAAAAAAATCTGACCGATATTCAAAATCCGTGACTTAATCCATTTTGTGTGATTTGTGACCTGCTACACATCTAGTAAAATATTTATATCGTATCATATTCTGTTATTTTACTGTAAATCAACCAATGTGCAACATTATCGTTTATTCAATGCTCTTTGCTATCAGGGATGTGTATATGCATGTATAAAAAGAGAGATAGAGAGAGAGCGAGAGAGAGTATATGTATCTGAATGTACAGAGCAGCTGCAGTTCAAACCGGATTTTTTTTTCGTCTCTTGGTGTTGAAGTGAATTCGAAGTGCGTCACGTCAGTGAATAATATGGAATATGAAAACATGACGGCGGTGTGTGTCCGCGCGAGCATGTTTTAAATCAGGCGATGTAAACCTGTGTAGTAGTACTGTGTGATGATGAGAAAGGCGCGCGCGCAGTGCACGTAGCCATGGGCGGGGTGACATGGCCGTCTCTGTGTAAACACTGGAGTAAGAGCATATGCAGCGGTGCGGCTTCCAGCGGCGGGCGGCTCCTCTAGCCCGCGCTTATCAGCAGCGCGTGGACATGTAACTGCAGCAGGCTGTGTCAGTAATAACAACTCATCAATCCTTCCTTAGCGCTTCATCACAATTCACCGAAAAATAAAACAAATAAATAATAAATAAAACGCGTCTCGCGCTCCGTCCTGTCAGACTGGCTTTCCCGCCACGCCGCACGCGCGAGAGGCGCAGGGATGCAGGAGGAAGAGGAGGAAGGGCGCAACATGGCCGAGTGGACCGTGCGTGTGTGTTTCTCACCATGCCACACCATTTATGTTTTTGTTTTCTTTAAAAAATACACTTGCAAAAAACTAAGTAAAATTATCTTATTTTAAGACAATAAATCATTTTTTCTTTTTCTTTTTCATTTTAATAATAATGACCTTAGTCTTACTTATCTCCCCCTTATTTTAAGTTAATTGAACTCAAAATAAGCAGAAAGTCAAAATGCAAGTTATTCTGATTCTCATGTCCAAATTTAGGCCAAAAATATGTAATATGTTTTTGATTTATTTTTTAATTCACTCATTTTGAGTCGTTGTGATTGCTTATTTTAAGAAATCTTAGTAAGAAAAATGTGCCATCCCCAGTAGCAGATTGTTTTGCTTAATATAAGCATTTATGTCTCAATTTACAAATATATAAATATCTATTTTAAGGCCTACAACAGTGTTTCAGACTGCTGACTGTCACATTGTTTATCATATAATCATACCAGAAGAAAATACAAGATACAAAATACAAGCTTTTTTCTTTTTTTAATTTTTATGTCAAATCACTTCATGCTCACATGTTGTTTAGGAAAATATTTGTTTCCTTTCTACACATTTCTTTCAGTGTCCTGGACCTAGTAAACTGTAAGCTAAGTTAAATCGATGTTTTCTAATGTTATCAGTGTTTTCAGTGAAAACCAATATATTAAGCACTTCCATCTTAAAAAAAACAACAACCCCAACCTGCTTCCTGTGTACAGCTGTTTGTGTTCTCTATGTAAAAAATAATGCCTAAAATAGTGTTTCAGAGTGCTGACCGTCACATTGTTTATCACATAATCATACCAGAAAAAAATACAGCAGGCTTTTTCTTTTTTAAATTATATGTCAAATCACTTCACGCTCACATGCTGTTTTGAAAGACAATTTTTCTCTCTTCTCCACTTTCCTTCCAGTGTCCTGAACCTTGTGACTGGTGCCGAGAACAAGTGGATTACCATTCTTCTCCCTGATTATACTCTTGCTCAGAACATTCTGGGCATTCTTTACACAGTCCACTGCTAAAACGGCCGCTTGAAGCCCAGGAAACAACATCCAAGTGTGTCAGTGGGCTCCTGCCAGGCCACTAACACTATGTTTTTACAATCCTCCTTATTTCCTGCACCGGCTCAGAGGGATGGATATTGTACTGGAAGAATCCCTCGCGCCCTTCGCTTTGGTGCGCTGCAGAGGAAGGGAGCGTGCGTGCCGCTCCTCTCATTGCAGTGATTTGGAGTGCAGCAGGGGCAGTGTCTGTGTGCTGTCTGACCGCTCTGTTTTCAGAGAGAGGAGGGAGAGGGCTGCTGCTCGGTGCACTGGGCCAGCGAGCGTGTGTGCATGCAGGTGTACGTGTATGAGAGTTTGTGTTTTCTCTGCAGTGCCAGTCAGTCAGGGTAGTGAGAAGTTCCTGCACAGATAAACAGCCTCACCACAGACAGACTGTTCTGTCTTCTCTCAGGTCCTGCATGCCGGCAAGTGAGGTCACTGTGCAAATGATTCCTCATGTTTCTATCATTCCTTCATGTATGCTTTTTTAGTTAAAGCAGTTTATGCAGATTTTGTGGTCGGTCTTTCGCTGTATTTCTTTAGAGAGGCCTTGACTAAGTGAATATTAAAAGCTTTCTTGTGTTAACCTCTTTCAGAAATATGGAGATTTGCTTCAACTGTGCTGCATTTACACCTTGTAAATTAGACCAGTGTAGGCCAGTTCTAGACCTTGTTTACCACGTCTAGTAAACCTAATTAAACTAAACTGATAAGCTGAGTTAGGTGTGTTTGAGTGAAGAAATCACCAAGCTGTGCTTGACTTGGGCCTTGCGTTGCTGAAACTGGACACCTGGGTGTGATGGCATAAGACAAGTTGCACGCATGCTTTTCAATTTAGTGCTCATGCTGACAGGTTCTTCCGTCATTACAATGGCAGTTAAAACCCTTATCGCTCATAGGGACAATAGAGGGCAAATCCCATTGAAAACACAAACTACTGTTTTTACAAAAGCAGCAGTAACTAGTAGCTACAAGCAGACTGCATTACTCCATATACTTCATATACAGCACATGTGTCAAACACAAGGCCCGCGGGCCAAATGTGGCCCGCCACGTTCTTTTATGTGGCCCGCGAGAGCTCGTAAGCTCTTAGTGTCTATAATAAATAGGTCAGAAGCGTTCTTTGACCAAAAACTACATTTCCCACAATGCTTGTCGATTGTATTACCCACGAAGTTACGGCTTACTCACTACACGGCAGTGTAGTCATTGATGTGGAAACCCTGCCGGAGGGAAGGTGTAACTTCATACAAATGTTTATCCCATAATGTCCAGAAAAAGAGAAGCTGATGCAGACGGACGGCTGTGCTTCAAGGCGAAAGACCGGTATGCCTTTTATGTTACGAAGAGCGTTACTGACCAAAATAAACGCTTTTTAGAAGAGATATAAGTTGTGTAAATATTAATATAATAAACATCACTGTCAGCGCTAGTTACAGTTTCACCGCAGCAAAGGACGAGGACGTGAATCACTTATCTAACCAGCCTTTACTGATTTCTGCCCCCAATAACCCTTTCAATAACCTCCAATAGCCTTTAATAGTCTTCAGTAGCCTTCAACAGTCTAACCTTGCAGCCGTGGTGTGTCCACTAAACTCCGTAGTTATAAACATCCTGAGGTTAGCAGCGCGCTAACTGACCTGATTATAATGTAATCCGAGCAGTGACTCCGTGACGGCTGCTCTAAACTGCTGCTGTTAGCTGCTTGGGCTGAAAGATGAACTGTAGAGAGCTGTATTATCCGGTTAGTGGGGTTAAAACCTTTATTTCACACACGGAAGAACTTAAACATTTTAAAAACGCTCCAGACAGGCTGAGCTGAGCCCTGTAGCCCGTTGCTGGGCTGTAGCTCTGACTGAGTGAAAATAGCGGGGCTTGTGCTGCTGCTGCAGCTCCGACTAGTGGTTGGATGAGGAACTGCTAAATCTGAGGAAATGCTAAATCTGTCACATGTTTTTAACAGCTCACAATTTTTTATTTTATATTTATTAAGCCTTATTTCAGTATCAAACGTTTTGATCAAAGTTAATATAACTTGTATTTTATGTCATTTCTATTCACTTGAATAGTTTGGTTCTTGATTGATGGAGTTTTTGGATTTCATAACATGACAAATTAAAAGGATTTATGTTAATAGAGCAACAAGCAAACATTTTTTTTCCATGTAACTGTAATGTTTGATTGAATAAATAATATATTGAGAGTTATTTAACATTAAGGAGTAATTACATTCATTTTATATTACATTTGGTTACATTTTATTACATTTATAAGTTACATCCGGCCCTCAGAGGACAGCCAATATGCCAATGTGGCCCTCGGCCAAAATGAGTTTGACACCCCTGATATACAGTCTATAAATACAGCTTATATTTGGAATAATTTTGAGGATGATGGATACTTCCGTAGTCAGGGCTCTTAGTCATCACATTCCTCTGCACACATACATTGTGAAGGAAAATAGAAATAGAAAGAGGCAGAACCTTTCTGGTGACATCACAATAGACATCACCATCACCTTGTTAGACTGTTCTCTCCATTTGATTGATCAATATTCTGCTAAGAAAGAGTCTTAATAGGACAGTCCTTACAAGGAGCCTATACACAGCCTATACTGTGTTCTTTCTACATTTCTACATTTCATGATGAATGGACCAATAGAAATGATTTTTAAAAAATGTTGGAATGTTGGAAATGCTAAAAAAATTAGTTGGAATAGCATATTTTTTCTTTTTTTTTTGATGTTTAATAGCAATATCTGGTCCCTACAAGCATACATTGTATTGGTTGTCTCTTGCTACCTGGTGTCCATAGTGATCTCTTTTACAAAAAACGCTGCTTGTCCATGGCCTCTCGGACTGTGTCGGACTTCCTTGTTAGGCACTGAGCTCTTGGTGTGGATGGGTGGAAGCCCGCCGTTCCTGGCATAGCAGTGTGTGGAGCATGGTCGGGTGGAAATAGGCCCGTACTCCCAGGCAGCCTAAAAATAAAGAAGCAGACCCTCTTTTGCTGTGGGTTTGTGTTTGGTCGCCATGGGAAATGAGGTCGACTTACAGTGTATGGTCTGTGAAATGGCACATTCTCTCTCTCTCTCTCTCTCTCTCTCTCTCTCTCTCTCTCTCTCTCTCTCTCTCTCTCCCTCTCTCCACCTCACACCCCCATTTTTCCCTTCTTTCCTCTCCTCAGTGGAAGGTATGCGTGTTTGAGATTTTTTCCCGTGGTTGAAGAATCTGTAGAAGTGCCGTGGTGCTTTTGTCAGTGAGCGATGAGCAGCAGCTTGACTTTGCCTGGACTGCCCCCTTTTGGTGGAATTCCAAGCAACCATGCAGCCTGTTCCCATCATCTCCACAGCAGCACAGCAATCATATCTATGGGTCAAGTGTTAAAGTGGGGAGCCTTTATCTTTAACCTGGCTTTTTTGGGAGTTCAGAGGTTACCCGACTGTCTGAGAGCGACAAGATATTCCCAGGGAAAGCAGAGCGAGTGCTCGGCCGACGATGGAATTAGATCTGGAAAGGGTGCAGCTATTAATAGCCCATAAAAGGGCCATATGGCTATTTAAGGAAAAGTAGCTCTCATTTACAGGCCCTCACTTTGTCTGCTGTGTATGTACCAGATCGTCTTCAGTATCACAGCTGCTGATTATTCCTATTTAAAGTGTGCACAGCCATTTAGGAAAGGAAACTGGGGTATATCTAATAAGGAGAGGGCGTAGATGTGAAAAATATACAAGCAAAGTCGCAACTGAAAAATAACCTTTATACCTTTGTAGACAGTTTCCCCAGTTTTTTTTTCTTACCCTTACCTCGTACTGAGTGTTCCACCTCGTCTTAGCCTGGCTTATGAGCCGACAGAATGTGAGAAAGAATGCAGAGTATTTGGGAAAATGGCAGGAGTGGGACAGAGCACAGATCCTGTGGCCTGAAAGAGCTGCTGACCCGGTGAGGTTTTGTATTAGCTGTGCAGCAGAGAGGGAGGATTTAAGTGTAAGGTTAGTCAGGTTGCGAGATGTTATGTGAAATATTTATACCGCAGTTATACTGAGCAGCCCCTCTTTGCTAGTGTAGAAAGTATGTAGGGTCTGTTAAATGTATCTGCCTGAGAAAGACATGCATGCACGCACACACACACAGACACAGACACATACACACCACTCACACACACAGAAACAGATGTCTTAACCAGTATTAATTACAGCCCTAAATGCAGTGGTCACGTTTGCCCTGTAATGTCTGGCGGAATGGTTCAGGCTCATAAATAAAGGAGGGGAAATGTTTCATTCAGACGCCTCTTTGGCCATGCCTCTCGGGTGTGCCACACACGGTGCCAAGATCCCGTTGCTAGGCAACCGCCACTGCCGTCCCTCTTGCTGCTGTCCTCTTATGGAGTCGGCATTCCAGCTCAAGGCATCCTGTGATGTCAGTCTGCTTATGTGAGCTCTGCCTGCTCACTGAGCATGCTGGGATGTGTAGGCATTCGACTAGCGTTACAGGTCTGATTAGGATCGGGGTTGGAGGTGTATTGATTCGCAAACGTCAGAGGTTTGATTTGATATGATTCAGTGGAGTCTAAATTCATTACATGCACTAAAAACAAGAAATGTAACAACATTTGCTTTATTTTATTGTTTCAAAATATAAAAATAACATTTTATTGGAGAATTAAACATTATTAAATTACAGTATTTAGTCTACGTATACATTTATGACATTGGTATTCATTTGGGCACTTGACATTTGAATCATAAAACAAGCTATAAGTGTTGCGCAAGTACTACTCCAAGCTGGTCATCAATGTCAATTGAATGTAGGTTCTGATGTTAAGTGCCCAACATTCAGTGGCAGGATGCCAGTGATGACAGCTGGCATTTGAACAAAAATACCAAAATTAAGGTACAATTCTAGCCAAATTAATGTTTAGTAACTGCAGTTATCGGTGTGGTGTACGGTGGGTGGTACCATCACAAAATATTACTGCAGTATACAGTATTAAGGGGTGGGAGTAGCTAGGGGTGGGAATCGTTTACTATCTCACGATTCGATTCGATTCCGATTTTGGGGGCCACGATTCGATTCAGAATCGATTTTTGATTCAAAACGATTTGAATTATAAAAATTTCTGCTTCTGGCTTATGAATCTTATTGAAAAAAAACCCTCCATAATATACACTGGTCCTGGAGCAGGTAATGTGTTACAAAAACAATAAAATGTGCAGGAATGTGGGTCCTCAGTGACAGAGGAATCACTGGGATATCACAATGACGTTAATGAACAATAAATAAATAACTAGAAAAGGTAAAGTTCGTGAACGAACTTTAAGTTGGCTTGGAAAAGAACGCTAATAACGTTAAAAAGTTAAAATGGTTGCTAAGCTTTTTCCGTCTGAAGAGTGTGAAGAGTCATTGATATGCTGTTAACTTTTGGCTAAACGCTAAATGCTAAAAACGCTGAAATCTAAAAACATTTGGTTAAACGCTGAAATCTAAAAACATTTGGTTAAACGCTGAAATCTAAAAACGTTTGATTAAACGCTGAAATCTAAAAACGTTTGGTTAAACACTGAAATCTAAAAACATTTAGTTAAACGCTGAAATCTAAAAACGTTTGATTAAACGCTGAAATCTAAAAACGTTTGGTTTAACGCTGAAATCTAAAAACGTTTAATTAAACACTGAAATCTAAAAACGCTTGTTTAAATGCTGAAATAGTAAAACTTTTGGTTAAACTTTTGATTGCTAATGTGTTGCTAGGCAGTTGCTATCATTTCTGAAAAGGTTTCTAAGCTGTTGCTACGTGGTTGCTAGGGTGTTGCTATGGTATCCGGGGTGGTTGCTAAGGTGTCGCTAGGTGGTTGCTAGGGTGTTGCTAGGTGGTTGCTAAGGTGTTGCTATGGTATCCGGGGTGGTTGCTAAGATGTTGCTAGGTGGTTGCTAAGGTGTTTCTATGGTATCTGGGGTGGTTGCTAAGGTGTTTCTAGGTGGTTGCTAGGTGGTTGCTAAGATGTTGCTATGGTATCCGGGGTGGTTGCTAAGATGTTGCTAGGTGGTTGCTAAGGTGTTGCTATGGTATCTGGGGTGGTTGCTAAGGTGTTTCTAGGTGGTTGCTAGGTGGTTGCTAAGGTATTCCAGGTGGGTGCTAGGCAGTTGCTAAGTGGTTGCTAGGCAGTTGCTAATGTTTTCCAGGTGGTTGCTAAGTGGTTGCTAGGCAGTTGCTAACGTATTCCAGGTGGTTGCTAGGCAGTTGCTAAGTAGTTGCTAGGCAGTTGCTAACATTTTCCAAGTGGTTGCTAGGCAGTTGCTAAGTGGTTGCTAGGCAGTTGCTAACGTTTTCCAGGTGGTTGCTAAGTGGTTCCTAGGCAGTTGCTAATGTTTTCCAGGTGGTTGCTAAGTGGTTGCTAGGCAGTTGCTAACATATTCCAGGTGGTTGCTAGGCAGTTGCTAAGTGGTTGCTAGGCAGTTGCTAACGTTTTCCAAGTGGTTGCTAGGCAGTTGCTTAGTGGTTGCTAGGCAGTTGCTAACGTTTTCCAGGTGGTTGCTAAGTGGTTGCTAGGCAGTTGCTAACATATTCCAGGTGGTTGCTAGGCAGTTGCTAAGTGGTTGCCAGGCAGTTGCTAACGTTTTCCAGGTGGTTGCTAAGTGGTTGCTAGGCAGTTGCTAACGTATTCCAGGTGGTTGCTAGGCAGTTGCTAAGTGGTTGCTAGGCAGTTGCTAACGTTTTCCAGGTGGTTGCTAAGTGGTTGGTAGGCAGTTGCTAACGTTTTCCAGGTGGTTGCTAAGTGGTTGCTAGGCAGTTGCTAACGTTTTCCAGGTGGTTGCTAGGCAGTTGCTAACGTTTTCCAGGTGGTTGCTAGGCAGTTGCTAAGTGGTTGCTAGGCAGTTGCTAACGTTTTCCAAGTGGTTGCTAGGCAGTTGCTAAGTGGTTGCTAGGCAGTTGCTAACATTTTCCAGGTGGTTGCTAAGTGGTTGCTAGGTAGTTGCTAACATATTCCAGGTGGTTGCTAGGCAGCTGCTAAGTGGTTGCTAGGCAGTTGCTAACGTTTTCCAGGTGGTTGCTAAGTGGTTGCTAGGCAGTTGCTAACGTTTTCCAGGTGGCTGCTAGGCAGTTGCTAAGTGGTTGCTAGGCAGTTGCTAACGTTTTCCAAATGGTTGCTAGGCAGTTGCTAAGTGGTTGCTAGGCAGTTGCTAACGTTTTCCAGGTGGTTGCTAAGTGGTTGCTAGGCAGTTGCTAACGTTTTCCAGGTGGTTGCTAGGCAGTTGCTAAGTTGTTGCTAGGCAGTTGCTAACGTTTTCCAGGTGGTTGCTAAGTGGTTGCTAGGCAGTTGCTAAGTGGTTGCTAGGCAGTTGCTAAGTGGTTGCTAGGCAGTTGCTAACATTTTCCAGGTGGTTGCTAAGTGGTTGCTAGGTAGTTGCTAACATATTCCAGGTGGTTGCTAGGCAGCTGCTAAGTGGTTGCTAGGCAGTTGCTAACGTTTTCCAGGTGGTTGCTAAGTGGTTGCTAGGCAGTTGCTAACGTTTTCCAAGTGGTTGCTAGGCAGTTGCTAAGTGGTTGCTAGGCAGTTGCTAACGTTTTCCAGGTGGTTGCTAAGTGGTTGCTAGGCAGTTGCTAACGTATTCCAGGTGGTTGCTAGGCAGTTGCTAAGTGGTTGCTAGGCAGTTGCTAACGTTTTCCAGGTGGTTGCTAAGTGGTTGCTAGGCAGTTGCTAACGTTTTCCAGGTGGTTGCTAGGCAGTTGCTAACGTTTTCCAGGTGGTTGCTAGGCAGTTGCTAAGTGGTTGCTAGGCAGTTGCCAACGTTTTCCAGGTGGTTGCTCAGTGGTTGCTAGGCAGTTGCTAATGTTTTCCAGGTGGTTGCTAAGTGGTTGCTAGGCAGTTGCTAACGTATTCCAGGTGGTTGCTAGGCAGTTGCTAAGTGGTTGCTATGCAGTTGCTAACGTTTTCCAAGTGGTTGCTAGGCAGTTGCTAAGTGGTTGCTAGGCAGTTGCTAACGTTTTCCAGGTGGTTGCTAAGTGGTTGCTAGGCAGTTGCTAACGTTTTCCAGGTGGTTGCTAGGCAGTTGCTAAGTGGTTGCTAGGCAGTTGCTAACGTTTTCCAAGTGGTTGCTAGGCAGTTGCTAAGTGGTTGCTAGGCAGTTGCTAACGTTTTCCAGGTGGTTGCTAAGGTGTTGCTAAGTGGTTGCTAGGCAGTTGCTAACGTTTTCCAGGTGGTTGCTAAGGTGGTTGCTAAGCAGTTATTAGGTGGTTGCTAAGCCCTGGCTGGGGTGCCAGGGTGTCCAAACTTTTGACTGATAGCTGCTCCATACAGCAGCTCCTCCATACACTCACAGTACTGGAGGAGCAGGGGAGAGAAGGGGTTCCGTGCGCAGAGCTGCTCGTGTGTGAGATGGAACTCTGGGCCCCCCATTCATTTCAATGGGAAAACTTCGTACGACATTTGTACGAAAACCGTACAACGTATCGTCGAAACGTTAAAATTTTCGGAAAGAACGCGGTAAGTTCTATAGACCGTCCGATTTTTGTCTTTGTATGTCAAAAATTGTTACCTACACAAACGTTCAAAGTTGTCCCCCATTCATTTCCTATGGGAAAAAAAAGCGTACGTTTACGAAGTTTTTACGAAAACCGTACGATGTATCGCTTAAAAAAGCACAAGCAACCTATTCGGGTATAGGTCCTACGATACTGCAAAGTTTTGTGGTTCTACGTCAAAAGCCCTAGGAGGAGATAGTGATTAAATTTTGCGAATAGAATAATAATAATAAGAATAAGATTACGAAGAACAATAAGTTGGCTTTTCCAAGCCAACTTAATAAATAACACTGCTTTATTACCAGGCTACTAGCGGTGGTGTGTAGGTGACGCTGCTGGGCTGATGTGATGATAGCAGTGGAGCGCTAAAGTTCAGGAGCAGCTGCTGATTAACTAGTTAATTTAAGGTCGTTGTATTTCTTCAGAAAGGGGGCAGGAGGTGGAGAAATTAATTCATATGGTCCATTCCTTAATTCCTCTGTGATGAGGAGCTGAAATTAGCTCTGATTAGCTTATTGTATTTTTCCGTTCCGCCTTAAATGCTGCAGCCCGCTGCCACCTGTAGCGTTATTTAAGGTGGAACTGGAAAGTTAGCTAGTTAGCTAGCTAACAGTTACTGAAACTAACTACTAGCGATCTTTTTTATGCTTGTTATGAAGCATTCTGCCATAAAACATTAAAACTACACGTTAATCTAATGTAATATAGTGCTTGTTCTGCCATCTTACCGGTGATTCTCAAACACCTACGCTCTGTGTGTCTGGAAGATCTCCGTTTGAAAGGACAAGCGCTATCCCCAGGGTTGCCAGGTCCAACAAAAATACCCAGCCCAAAATCAGTCTAAAACCCGCCCCTCAGAATCGATTTTGGGACATTTTAAATCGATTCTGAATCGTAGTAAATGAGAATCAAGATTCTTATGTGAATCGATTTTTTGGCACACCTCTAGGAGTAGCATAGGCTGCAAAAGTAGCTCTCTTTTTATGTGGCCTCTGCCCTCGTCTCATCCTACTTTAGCACTAAATTGAAAAATTATATTAGAATGAACACACAAAGTTCCATTTCAGTTGTTTTTGTTCACAGGGTCACAGACTGTGCATAAAATGCACACATGTAAATTGGTGAATTAATTTATGTTAAACCCTCAGCCTGTCTATTACATGTTTAACATTAAATGTTTAACTGCTGTGAATCAGGAGAGAGACACTGCTTAGCATTAGCTTAGTTAGCAGCCTGAAAGCATTCTGTTAACCATAGTGTGTTCAAAATTGCTTGACTGAAACCCCACTTATAAGCCTTTAGACGGGAATAAATCAGATCGAGGGACTGCAGCTGAATGGAAGTTATTTTCTGTGGTGTGATGTGTCTGTAGAACACTCACTAAGCTAAATCTTGCTGAGCTAGATAGCTCAACTATCAGGCAGCAGTTGTGGCCATCTTAAATGCACATGAATGAATGGGCTATTTTGGTTGTGTACTAAATAGACAGAACAAACATTTGACACCTCATATGTATCGTAAAATATTGAAATACTGTCCTACTTTAAAGGGACAGTCATAATATTTTATTATAGGGTGTACTATTATACTTCACAACCATAGTATAGTATGGTGAACTTGTCCGGCCAGGGAATTGAATCCTATTCTGCTATGTGGGAGAGAGTAATATAACCTGCTATGCTATGCCAACACATTAGCCAGAGTTACAGCATGTCTTATCCACAAACTAGCCTTCTAGTCACAAGCTTAACATGCTAGTCACGATACAATACAACTATACAGTTCAGTAGAATATGCTGTTATCTGTAGGCTATATATCAACTTCCACAAATATGCAATATCAATACCTTGAGTTTGATACAAAGTCATTAAGCATGTCTTTTGGCTCTCTGACTAACTACACTTGGAGTTTTGATACTTGGTGTTATCAAAGTAGTTTGGTTGGTACTCTAAAGGCATTGAATTTTGATACCCAGCCCCAGGGCTGGTTAGCAGCGATGTCTCGGGCCTGCCCTCTTTCATGCCTCTCCTGTTACCCACAGGGCCTTTTTCTCCCTGCAGCTCAACATGAGTCAGTGTGTCGGAATGCTGCCTTTATTGATCCCACGTTTGGAGACAATGTGTCCGGGTCCCTTCGCTCTCATTACTAAACACAGAGCGTGTTCAATAAGATTTGTTGCCGAAGGCCTAATTTGAAACACACCCCGGCCCTCCCCCCTCCGCTCCCTTTCTCTGTACACACTCGTTTTACTGCTAGGTTTCTCATGCTCACGACGGAAGCTGATCTCTCTTGGATGTGAGTGAGCTGGAGCTCCATGCGAGCGCCTGGAAGCCGGATCATCTGTGTTTTGGGTTACCCCTTCAGCAACAACACTGAACTGTTGTCCAAAAGCTTTTTGCCAGATCCCTGACTGCTCATAGGAAACAATGATCTTGCAGGGGTCAGAGACAAAGCTGATTCAGTTTAAGCAGAACTGGTACAGAAATGGTCCTTTGTTTGAATATGAATATGAATTTGATCTTGTAATCCGATGTGACGCCTGTGGAAATCTAGTTGTGAAAGATTTTTTTTTCACACTTTAATAATTGAATGGTCCATTATTCTCTTAAACAGCCCATGTTTTACATTTGTCCTATTTTATTTGTTTCCTTGAGGAAGTAAAAAATTATATGTTATTAATGTATCTCAGATGACATTCTTTAGTGCTTATATTTAAAGCCGCTTGTTTTTTATCACTCTGCCTTAAATATATAAAGTATATATATATATATATATATAGACAGCCTTGAATGGAAGGGCTACATTGCCCTTACTGTGCAAACCGTATTTTACTGTATGGTGGACAATTCTAGCTTCATTTCCACAGAGCGAATGAGATTAGAAAAATAAAGTACATGTTTTATACAGTCATTTGTTTAATTTGTAATGCATTCTGGGCAGAAATACTCCCTAAAACATCAGTGTGAGTGGGTGGGAAGATGGACTGCTGTTGTAGGTGTTTTGCACTGTGGGACTAAACATTGTTTTCAGGACTAATAATCTTTATGATGTTACTCTTCTTGTGAAGCAATTTAACTATAAAAAGTATTTTCTGTTAAATGTATGTAGGCTTATTTACAAGGGTTTTTGCCTTGAACCTCACAACCATCATACATGTCGAAGCAAACTGTGCTTTAGCTGCTGGAAAAACTCTGGTTTTCCTCCATCTCTCTCCCTCTCCTTCTCCCTCCCAATTCCCTTAATAGTCCCTAACTGTAATAATATTTATCTGTAGTCAAGCCAGGCTACAGTTTACTAACAAGGCTGGCATAGAGCAACGCGGGGCCCTGTGCAAACATCCCAAACAGCCTGACTCCAGCTTTCACTTCCTCCCTCCCGCAGCCCTTGCTCCTCCAGGACCGCTTTACAGGCCACTAATCTGACACTCTGGCTGCCCTTTGACCTCCATTGAGCAAAACACACAAACGTACATGCATGCATTAAGCTATGAGCTTAATGTTCTCCCGCAACCAATCCGCTCCCCTGTGTGCTTTGCGATATACCGTAGATCTAATAACCAGGCACTTATTGAACTGCTGTAGCTCTCAGGTTCCTGAGGTCCCTAAATGTCATTTCATTTGTGCTGTTTAGATCTATCAAGCTCGAGTAATGAACTCAGACTCAGAATAATGTTCCTCCCCACTATGTGCAAATGCATGATGTCTGTGTGACCCAGCTGTCTGTCTGCGCTGGGGATGCGCCCTTTCTTTTTGTCTGCCGCTAATCCACTCTCTTTTGTGTTTGTTTCATTTGCTCTACAGAGTGCGCACCCAAATGTGATCGGCGGGTGTGTACGGATAATAAGGAGTGCTGCCACCCGCAGTGCCTGGGGAGCTGCACAGAGCCTGACAACGACATGGCCTGCGCTGCTTGCCAGCACTACTACCACGAGGGTCGCTGCGTGCCCGACTGCCCACCAGGCACGTACCGCTTCGAGGGCTGGCGCTGCATCACCATGGAGACGTGTGCCCGGGTGCACCTGCCCAGCGAAGTAGACTTCGTCATTCATAACGGGGAATGTATGCCCGAGTGCCCGCCTGGATTCACTCGCAACGACAGTCAGAGGTGCCTTTTCTCATATTTACCCATTTACATACATCCAGGCTTTGAAACTAGAGCGGTCATTAATTTGATTATATGAAATAAAAACATTTTAAAAGTCTTTTACTGGTCTTAATGACTACCTCACACTTCCTTGTCATAGTTTTAGGACCTTTCCTTCAAATCAGCTTCCTATCTTCATTGTTGTGCCCTCTAGGTAAATGTATAACATTATGAAAAATAAGTAAATTAATATTAATTAATGTAAGGCAGGAAATCTTATAAACTTGCAGTTTGTATAGTGCAGAAAGTGCAGTTCAGGGGAACTGTGCAGGTCAAGATCTGAAAGATCCTTTTGGAGATAACTGCTCATATGCTGGTAAGAAAGGGGGATTCAGGGAGTCAGGAGATGTGGCACACCATTCCATTGTGCACCTGTAACATTTTAAAAAATGTATTTTTTTTTGTATGCTGAGTGCACTGAGGTGCATTCTGTATTTTTTTTAGTAATAAAGCAAATGTAGCTTAAAACCCATTATGGGCTACCCAAAAAATGAAGCTGTTGGAATGGCCCTAAAAGTTAAGTGACCTAAATATAATTGAGAATATATTCTGCAAATTGGAATGTGGAAAAATTCCATCTACCTTGATCTACAAAAAGCATTTGCTATCTATGATTTCGGCCAAAGGGAGTGTCATGAACTACTGAAATAGAGATTGTGAACCTAAAACACAGAATGTATTATTTCAATCATATTTATTTATTGTCATGTACTAATTCCAATGTATTTTTTTTATTTCCTGCCTAGATTTTTTAATCTACTTTGTATCTTCTTCACATTAAATAATCTTATTTAAAACTGGCATAACTTTTGAACGTATCTTTTTTTTGGAGACTGAGCTCGCTGTTGTAAATTATTTAACTAAGGCCAAAATCTGTCGTCTACATGCCCTGCTCCCATGTCAAACTGCTCAAGCCTCTTGCCTTGACATAGACGCACTCAAGGAAAAAGGTGTTGTTTTGACGAGCTGTGAGCAAGGCTGTGCAAACACACAAGGCAATTATTACTGACAAAGAAAACAGTGCAGACATTGTTAGTGGGAGCCCGCAGGTAATGAGATTTTTTACTGTGGGATTTGAGTCTGAAGTGTGAGTCTTAAAACCAGAACAGAGAAGCTCCAGTCACTGAACTTTGGACTTTTGCGTACTGTATGGTTTAAAGTTTAAATGTTAAGAGAATGATTTATCGCTTTGATCTTAATGTGTTTTGCTGGTTTGCATCTGTTTTAGTTTTTCATCTCTCACAATGCAAGACTGTATTAACCTTGTTTTGTCTCTGAACCCTTTTAATGATTCACAGTCTCCATAAAATCAAGGGTTCAGCCAGGGACTCGCCCTGTGAAATAAAATGACCTTGACTTTCTTTCTCTCTTTATCTTTCTTTCTCTTTGTCTGAAACGTGACTAAATGAACTGATACACTAATCATGTTGCAGTCTGCTCAGCGTGTAGTGGTCTTTCATTGACATCTTTTATCCTCTCTGTCCTTCTCTCTTTCTTGACTATAACAGTATGTTCTGCAGTGCGTGTGACGGCCTGTGTGATAAGGTGTGTGAGATCAAAACCATAGACTCTGTGGACGCTGCCCAGTCTCTACAAGGCTGCACAGTCATTAAAGGCAACCTGCACATCAACATTCGTCGAGGCAGTAAGTTCATCCATTCCTTTATCACCCCTCAGCTTGTCTCCCAATGTCCTGCCTTAATCCAAAACTGTTCTCATAGCTGAACACAGTCTGGGACCCTGCCATGTTTAGTCTATGATTTGCTATGCAATTTGTTAATCTCATCCATCAACAGAAGTTTGTACACACTTTATATCACTGTAGAATAGTCCACTGAGTCGTCCCAAAATGTCCGTCCAATAGGGCTGATTGATTAATCGTATTTTAATCATTATTGTATGACTTTCTGTGATAAATGCATTTACAGCTAAAGGGATATTTTATAGTTCTTTGTATAGTATTTTTTATAGTATTTTATACTCTTTGCACATTCAGCCACAGAGACTATTACTTAGGGATATTTCTAAACATACCTAAATGCTTTCGCCAGGGAGTATTGACCAATACTGAGTTTTGTGGTTTTGCAGATTTAGGGCTGGGCAATGTGGTAAAAATCTATATCACAATATAATTCTTAATTTCCGTCGATATAATGATATCAATGGTATTGATATGAACAGTATAAAAGCCACCACCCCTGTTGTGCATAATCACATACTAATAGAGCTTGGTGATATTTTATCAAAATATTTAAATACATTTTTACAGTACAGTAAATATCAGATTTTGGCAGCAGATTCTGCTATTCAGCAATGAAAATGCTCTTTCATGCACAGTACAGTTATTCTTCTTTAATTTCTGCTGCACATCATCCATTATCCTCTGTAATACAATGTACAGTTGGCTCTGTGTTCTTTAAGTAGTGAAGATATCCTTAATATACTTAATGTATAGTGATAAATGTTTTTATCATATCAACAATAAGATATTGCTATATTGTCGTTATGTATATGTTTGATTGGTCTTTCTTGTTTATTTATCTCCCTGTAGGTTTGTGTAAATAGTTGTGTAAAGGGTGAATAGTGGCAAGTGTAAAAACTATAACATCTGTTGTTTTTGTGGTTTAATGTGAACGTGAACTATAAATTAGTATCAGAAAACAAACAACCATATCAAATTTATGATTGATTCCTCAGTATTTTTGGGTTCTCCAACCTGTGCACCTAAAGGTATAAAAAAACAAACTGTCATGGGCAGTAAATGTTGACTGGATGGCAAGATAGAGCTGTTTTTTTTCGTTCTTTTTTTTTTTGCAGACAAGATGACAGATCTACATGCACATCAGCATCTTCATATGATCTCATTGATTTATTTATGTGTTTGTACTCACTGCAATAGTGTCACATGTCTCTGTCTCACATGGTTCATCTTTCTCTGTCTCTCTCTCTCCAGATAACATTGCGTCAGAGCTGGAGAGTTTCATGGGCTTGATCCAGACAGTGACGGGCTATGTGCGGATCAAACACTCTCACACTCTGGGCTCCCTCTCCTTCCTGAAGAGCCTGCGCTACATTAACGGAGAAGAGCTTTTAGATAAGTAAGGCTCTTCTCTTCTCATTCGGTCCATGATAAGTCTTAGGATATATTCACACAGCAGTCTACATAAACACACAGTTCACACAGTTTTTTAATGTAACCCATATCTGACATTTGTCCGATCAGTTTGCTCTGTGTAAATGAGCAATGCTTCACATAAAGTTTCGGTTTCAGATTTTTTCACTGAGAATTAGATTAAGCTTAATGTAAAGGGGAATGTTATTTAGCCATAGACACTGTTTTGGATTCTTTAAACTTTTTTTTGGAACACTAAACGGTTGTGACAAGAACCTACTAATACTATTGGAAGGGAAACATCAGACAACATTCTGATAAGATTAGTTACCTTTTTTATACCAATGAAATCCTTATTTACAGCTGTTGGCCTATTCTCCATCTACTCAAGTCCATTTTACCTTTTTCTTACAATCTGTTTTTCTTTATTTTTGTCCTAACAGTTGCACAAGTTCTAATCTGGCTGTTCAGACAGAATAGAATTGCAGCAAATTTGATGTGTATTGGAATTTTTAATTCCACGTTAAAGTGGTCAAAATCAGCGTCAGACAGGTTTGATTTTGTTCACACAGCCACAAATGTGTCACAAATGACGTAACAGATTGATTTGGGCCCACCATTTTATCTGCTGTGTGAATGTAGCCTTAGATACTACGTCAAGGACACTTTGCACACTGAACAGCCTTGTTTACAAACACAAAACTGGTGGGTGTGTTCTTCCACAGTTTAAACCGTGCAGTTTAATCAGGGTTGTTTTTTTCCATGTTTGTTTTTACAAGGCACACCTGGCTTATCTCAGCACACCTGTAGGCGATGCTGGTCTGCTGCCATATTGCTTTACTAGTTTGAGGAGACAGACACACACACATCAAGTGCCGCAATAAAAAAAACGAAAAACGTGTCCTACATCACCTACATCACCTTTTCCTTGAAACCCTGTTGATACAAAGAGCAGGATTGGCCATTAACAGTTCTCACCAGTAACACTGTAACACTGGTCCGGTGTGTATCAACCACTTTTTCCCCCTTACACCAGAAGAAAGATACATTTGTCTCTGACTCCCATCCTTTAAAAAGCCCCCCTTTTCAGAGTTTCAGGTCTTTCGGGTTTCCATAGGAACGCATGGATGTGATAGAATGCTCAGCGTGATGGAATGTACAGCTGTGAGAAGCCGAGAGCCTTCACACTTTTATGAGCTCTAAATAAAGCAGAGCAGCTAATGCCTCTTTTTACAGACACACTCTACAATGTTCATTTAAAGCTCACCTTCCGCGAAAATCCGATTTTTCTTGTTTTTTTGTGGAATACAGTAGGTCTCTCCGAGTTGAATGTGTACACCTGCACATTAAACTGTTTTGCAGCCCCCATTGTCTGCAGGAGCTAAGCAAAGAAATCCCCCCTCCCCCCCTCCGAAAAACGGGTGAATTTTGAATTATCTTTCTGCCTACGTAGGCAGAAACTCACAGACCAGCCCACCTTGGCTCGAGAAACTCCCAGAGGCGGAGCTGAAGCGACGCAACATCACCGCTCATCAGTTAGGAGGTGGGAGGCAGTGAGCGGCAGAGCGGTGGAGGGCCGTCGCAGTGCTCCTAGCCAATCAGAGGAGACATATTTGCATTCTGTTTGCATGTATGAATATTCATGAGCAAAGCTGGAATCCGGTCATTTTGGACACACCCCTAAAACAGTCCATTAAAAAAGAGCCATACAGAGACACCTGAGCACTTTTTTTTTACAAAAACGGCTCACATGTCATTCATTCATACTAGAGACCACAACTAGACATTTTAAAATGAAAGAAAAAACGACGGAAGGTGACCTTTAAAAGAATTTGGAAGTTTAAAGTGCTGTGACTCTGTGAAACAGTTTTTATATTAAAACTTGTTTTCTGGTTTATATTTAATTTTTTATTTAATTTATACCATTTTAAATCACCAGATCTTTTATATTGAGTGGTCTTGTAATGATTAATGGATAAAAAAAGGGTCTAAATAAATATAGCTGCTTTTACTCATTTACATCAAACGAGACCTATTTCACTTTTTCTTCAGAACCATGAAAGGCAATAACCCCCTCCCCAAACACATTTTTCTAAAAGTCATAATGACTATAGTGTTATATTAAAATGTTAATGTTGAAAAATTTGGGATGCCCTAGGCTCTCTGTTTCAGCCACATTAATGCCCATTGAAATTAAATCAGTTTTTATTACAATGCAATTTTATTACAATATTAGTTAGTTGGGACGTTCTTGTTGCCTTTTCTTGAACAATGAATAGCTAGAATGAAAAGAAACTGTAATAAAATAGGAGTAACAAGGCTATTTTTGTATGTAAATGTAAGGAATTGAAAGTTTAGATAATTGTGCAAAAGCTGAATTGAAAATGTCAGATTTCTGCTGTTCACAATTGATAAATAGACATATGAGATACTCTTACCTGTTTTGTGAATGTAGCCATTTCACTGACAAAGGGTAATTCACAGTGTAGCTAGATACTGAGGAACTAGAGATGCAGCATTTTTTTCCAGAAAATTAAACCAAACAAAATACTAGATAATAAACATTTTTGCAGGGTTTCTTTCATTTATCCATTTTTGTTTCGCCGTTTATTTCAATTTAATATTTTTTTTCTCTGAACACCATTTTCAGTCAAAAAAAAAAAAATTAACTGAAGCATATAAGATTTGGACCATTTGTGTTATTTGTATTGCCAGTCCTTGTATAATATGCATTTAAAGTTTTTAGAAGGGGGGTTTGGGATAATTAAGGGAGCGTAAATAGTGTCTTTCTTTCTTTCACTCTCAGGCTTTGTCCTGCAGAGGGTTGTGTTACGAACATTTACGAAGTATGATCTGTTGAACTGAGTATACTTTATACTGCAGAATGTTTCAGACCTTCTCACCTCCGCTAAAAATAAATACACTCTACCTACTCTTAAATCTCAGCGTGGTGCACACAAATAATTTATACGTAAAGCCAAAAAAGTTTTCCAATGAAAGAGCAGGACTTCCACTTCTGGAGTGTTTCTAGATCTTGCTCTTACTGGTCTATGTCTCTCCACAGTGCATACGCATTCTCAGCACTGGACAACCAGCACCTGCAGTACCTGTGGGACTGGAGCCAGCACAACCTGACCATTCGGGCAGGAAAACTCTTCTTTCGCTCCAACCCCAAACTGTGTGTGTCTGAGATCCGTAAGATGTGGGAGAAGACAAGTATCATTGAGAGGATGGAGGAAGACGATATCCGGAACAATGGAGAGAGAGCCAGTTGTGAGTACATTACATTACATTACATTTCATTTGGCAGACGCTTTTGTCCAAAGCGACTTACAATAATGAAGTACAAAAGTAATAGGAATTTAGATAACCCATTTTTAGATAGGGCTTAAAGGAGGTCGAAGGGAAATAAAGGGATAGAGAAGTGAAGGAGGGGAAGAAGGAAATGGGGTTAGAAGTAGTTAGTGTGTTAGAGGTGTTAGGAGAGTAAGTGCTCTTTGAAGAGCTCTGTCTTCAGGAGTCTCTTAAAGATAGCGAGAGATTCTCCTGATCTGGTAGTGGAAGGTAGTTTGTTCCACCATTGGGGAACTCTGTATGAGAACAGTCTGGATTGCTTTGTGTGAGTGTTTGGCAAAGCGAGGCGACGTTCATTGGAGGAGCGCAGCGGCCGGGAGGTAGCGTAAGCCTTCGAAGTGAGTGCAGGTAGGAAGGAGCCTGTTCTGTCATCACCTTGTAGGCAATTGTAAGAGTTTTGAATTTGATGCGAGCATCAACTGGTAGCCAGTGGAGCTCAATGAGCAGCGGGGTGACATGTGCCCGTTTTGGTTGGTTGAAGACCAGACGTGCTGCTGCATTCTGGATCATTTGGAGTGGTTTTACTACACAGGCCGGGAGGCCAGTTAGCAGGGCATTGCAGTAGTCGAGGCGTGAGATGACGACCGCTTGCACCAGGAGTTGGGTGGCCTGTTGCGTCAGAAACTGTCTAATTTTCCTGATGTTATAAAGCACGAAGTGGCAGGATCGAGCAACCGAGGCCACATGGTGCGTGAAGGAGAGCTGGTCATCAACCATAACACCCAGGTTCCTAGCAACCTTTGTCGGTGAGAGAGAGAGAGAGAGTCGATGCTTATAGAGAGGTTGTGTTGAAAAGATGGTTTTGCTGGTATGACCAGAAGTTCAGTCTTTGAGAGATTTAATTGAAGGTGATGCTCCTTCATCCAAGATGTCAGAGAGACACGACGATATCCGTGCAGAGATTGAGTTATCTTCAGGTGAGAATGACAGGTATAGCTGGGTGTCATCAGCAAAGCAATGGTAGGAAAAGCCATGTGAGTGGATAACCTGACCAAGAGAGGCAGTGTATATTGAGAAGAGAAGGGGACCCAGTACCGAACCCTGGGAACCCCAGTGGATAGGGAGTGGGCTGAGGACAGCTGTCCTCAGCCCACTGTCCGATGGTTTGTAGTAAGTTTGAGGGAATTGGGTCAAGCGGACACGTAGTAGGACGGCTACGTGTTAGGAGAGCCAGTGTCTCGTTCTCAGTGAGAGAAGTGAACGAGGAGAGCACAACGCCTTAGGTGGAGGGACACCGGGCTGCAGAGCATGTAGTAAGACTGCTACATGTTACATCAGTAAACTGGTTGCTGATAGCTGCCACTTTTCCAGTAAAGAATGATACAAGTGTTTCAGCAGTAAGGCATGTAGCCGGAGGAGGAGGAGGAGGGTTCAGTAGTGATTTAAAAGTAGCAAATAGTTTCCGGGAGTCTGTGAGGGAGCTGAATTTATTGTGATAAAATTCAGCTTTAGCAGTCATGATGCTGGCTGAGAAGGAAGCCAGGAGCAGTTGGTAGTTTTTTAGGTCTGCTTGTTTTTGGTTTTTATGCCATTTTCTTTCGGCAGCTCTGAGTTTGGAACGTAGTTCCCTCAGTGAGTTATTTTTTAGCCATGGCTGCGGTTTGCTAGAGCTAATGGCTCGAGATGTAGAAGCTGATTGTCTTAAGTTGTGTGTTTTTTTTATTTTTTTTTTTTATGCTGATCAGTTTTTTTTGGCTTTATCTATTAAAACCTTTCAGACCCTCTAAATCGCTTAAACTTGCATAATCAAAATAACATTTTGTCAGATAATTTGTTTTTTGTTTGCCTTTTTTAAGTTCTGTTGTGTTCTGTATTTTTTATTTTGTTCTGTAAAATGATGTCCCTTAAAAGTACAATACAGCATGTGTGGTCAAATGACTCAGCATTACTTCAGTCATTTACATGAACTCAAATATCAGTTAATTATCAGATTACTGCAGCTGTCTCATTATTCAGTAGTCATGTAAACAGCATACTCTAATTTCTTAGATCTCAGGAAGAGCTACATAAATATTCTTGTATTATTTTAGTCTTTGTAAGAGTAAATACAGTGAAGAAACTGATGTCATGTTTCTCTGTGAGCAGACACGTAAAAGTACTCTACAGCGAGTCTATCATCAACTAGCTCAGCATCTCAAGTTTAACATGTTTTTTTAAAGCTGTAAAAGTGTAAAGCTGTTTTTAAGATACAATAGATGTTTTTTTCATAATGGCCTATTCAGTTGTTAAAGGGCTAATACTTTTTGTTTGATTATCTCCTACACTGTTTTGTTTTTAAGGCAGCCTTTGCTTTGGAATTGCTTTGGCTAAAATCAGGAATAATGACTTCACTAATGTGGTTGTGCTGGAAGTATAATTGCTCTGTACCTCAAGCAGTGTGATGTAACAGCATCACAGGACATTCAGTTAACCAGAAAATGAGACAATGAACAGAACTTTTAGTTTAACCAAAAAATCACATTCTGTGATTGTCAGGACTTGTGTTTTGAACAAACAGAAGAAATATCTGCTGGAGAATATTGCTGGATTGTAAATATAAATCTCTTTCATGTCTTTCCCCTAAGGCGAGAGTCATATCCTGAAGTTTAAGAACAACCAAACACAGAGCAATCGAATAAAGCTCACCTGGGAGCGCTACCGACCGCCAGACTACAGAGACCTCATCAGCTTTATAGTCTACTACAAAGAAGCGTGAGTGTTGCTGTTAGTCTGCGTGTGTATTTGCAGTACAAATGGTAAATTCAATAAGTGATATTGTGACAGTGTGTTTACTTCACAATTTTTAGAGCTCTTTTTTAAAGTAGCTCAGTATTCTTTGTTCCATGATGATTCTCTCTCTGTAGCTAAAAGTTACTTTCACAAGAGTGTAATGAGACATTTTAGGGCATTTTCAACACTTGTGTTTGTTAACTGGGTATCTGGTTCTGCAACACAGACCGTTCCAGAACATCACAGAGTTTGATGGACAGGACGGCTGTGGGTCCAGTAGTTGGACCATGGTGGACGTGGATCTTCCTCCAGATAAAGCAACCGATCCAGGAGTGCTGCTGTACCCGCTAAAGCCCTGGACACAGTACGCCATCTTCGTCAAAGCCATCACCCTGGTGGTGGAGGATAAGCATACTCTGGGAGCTAAGAGCGAAGTGGTCTACATTCGCACCAAAGCCTCAGGTAAAAAACAGCACTGATGAGCTCTTGCTTAATAATTCAAAATCTTCTTTTTTTTCACCTAGAATCTGCGGTAGGCTTTCTGTTATCTACATTTACATACACATCTTCATTGTTTCCAACTTTTACATATATAAAACATGGATCTAATAAACAATTAATCTCATTTGTTAAATTGTTTGTATACTGTATTATTTTATATTAAAACTTGGGTATGAAACAACATATCAGTCAATTTTGATACAAATTTAAACAGCAGAGAAAAATTGATACATTTCAATATTAAGCTTTTTATTAGGCTTAATGCCTTACTTGTAAACACAGTTTTAGTCATGGATTAGAAAGGAAAAATGGATTAAAAATTTCAATGATTTGTCCTTTTCCCAGAACCTTCAATGCCCCGGGATGTTCGTGCTTATGCAAACTCCTCCTCGTCTCTGGTGGTGAAGTGGACTCCTCCCATCTCCCCCAATGGAAACTCCACCTTCTACCTGGTCCGCTGGCAGCAACAGTCTGAGGACCGTGAGCTCTACCAGCACAACTACTGCTCCAAAGGTGAAATGACAGAGTAACTTCATCGGACAAGTATTAATAAAAGGAATATCTATAGATCGTAACGTAAATTTACTTAAACTAGGACTAATGTGTGGATCTTTTGATTTATCACAGAATTGAAGATCCCGATCCGAATCTCAGCCACGGCCCTGTCTGATGGGGAGGAGGACACCAAGCCCACCAAGTCAGATGCAGGTAGTGCAGAGAAGGGGGCGTGCTGCCCGTGTCCCAAAACCAAGGAAGATCTGAAAGCTGAGGCAGAGGAACGTGCCCTCAGCAAGGTGTTTGAGAACTTCCTGCACAACGCTGTCTTCACACCCAGGTACAGTGATCACCTCATCTATTCCCACTGCTTCTCTCCTCCTCCTTCTTTCCTTATAAATTCCAGATCAGCTCGCGGGAAGGGCCAGCCGTGTTCAGTAAGAGTGGAACGAACAAGAAACAAAGAGCAGGCTGCTCTCATCCCTCCCTGGTGCTTCATAGATTTGGTCCAAATTCTTGTTGTCTTTTTTTTTCTCAGACTTCCTGGAGATGGGCTATCAAAGCAGCGCTGAGCTCATGGTCTCAGGGCCATGTGACTTAATCACATCAAGTGCGGGGTCCAGCAGGCAGGGGTGGCGGCGTAATCATTCCGACATGGTACAGACAAGATCAGAACAAGAGGTTTTTGGAAGGGGGCCGGCGCCGGCAGGAACAGGGTCTGGATGCGTGTCAGTAGAGCAGGAGAGGGTTTAGGGCCAGCATTCATGAAGCATCCCAGAGTACAGGTCTTGGATGGGGTTTCACCTCACAGCAATGTAATGAGTTCCTGATCTAATCCAACCTGGAGACAGCAGCGCTGCTCTGAGGTGCAGTATCAATGCAGGCCGGGGACTCCAGGCTTTTGCGGTTTTCACGTTACTCAGGCAACAGAGGTGGTCACATGTGAAAGCTTTGGCTGTAATTTGGAAGGCCCTGGCAGCAAGGGAGGCCAGGTCAGTGAGGCCGGGGAGCAGCCTTGTGTTGGCCAGATTTTGAGAGGACATCTGTGCGGTGTTATCCGTTTACCTTGCTTGTGCTCGATGTGTCCCGTCCAGTGCCAAGAGAGGAGACACACATATACACAAGCACAAAAAAAAAACATCACACAGGCATACAAGTCCTGGTTGCACTTTTAAATGCAATGTGTTGAAAGGTTATGTAAGGACACACATTGTCAAACACAAAATCACTCTCTGTGTATTTGTGTGTTTGTGAGTGTGTGTACAAGGTTATTGATACACAACTGTAGTTTTTGTTGGCAACTAGGGAAGAGGGGATGAGGGCTCATGCACTAGCCCACACAGATGTTTCACAAAAGCCTACATTTTAGGTTAGCTAAGGGGGAGGAGATTAATAGAGCTGTATTCAAAAGTTTGGAGTCCTATTTCATATTAAAATGTATTATTTATTATTTTGTATACAGTAATAACCTACTGTCTGGGTTCCGGGTTAGCAGACTAAGGCTCTGCCACTAAGATTCAAGGATTGCCAATTTGAATCCCAGAATCAGCAGCAGGAGTCTGAGAGAGATAATTTTGGGAATTAGTGGAATAGGATATCCTTAACATTAAAATGCTCTTGAAAGATCTGCAGATATTGTGTGACATAATCATGTCACCTTGGACCAGAATCTTAAAGCAGTGTTTCTGAATCCTTGTGCAGGGCTCCAGACTAACACAGTCACAGAAAGAGATGAAAGCTCTTTTGGGACATTTGTGTGACAGATATTTTGCATGTGGAAACACTGATTGTAGGCAATTTATGGATAAAATATGACTATACTTTTTACTAATGCTTAGTACAAAGTCTGTTTATGGGTTGAATTCTGCTTGTTGGTAATGCTGCAAAAGGAGGCGGGATAAGGTGGTGCTAGTGGGGAAAACACAGGGAAAGCCCCTGTGTGAATTAATTGTGGTTGGTGTGTTGCCATATCAGTCAACTGTGGAGCTTCAAAATTGGCAAAGGGAATCAATTTTTAAGCAGGCAAAAACACAAAAAAATATATATATGGTGTTGAAAAAAAGTTAGTCTGGAGCCATGCACACTTGAGAGTCCATGCTATAAAGAATTGAGGCTGTTAGTATTAGTGTTCCAAGTCTTGGGAATTGCATGCAATTGCAGTCGAGAGGCAAAGACGTTTGTTTAAAATCTTTATAACTGTCATCTTATGAAAGAATAAACAAGAATTACACTCTTGCATTTGTGCATTGGGGCAGGGTTTTTCCACAAGTCATGTGCAATGATGCCCCAGAATTACTTTGCCAGACGTCGTCTGAACTTTTGCAGCCCTATTTTAACAGAGCAGTGGTTTAGAGGTCATCCAGGGACAGCCATGCACAAGTTGAACCCATTTAATTTATTCAGGAATCAATGCAAAGCAGATACTTCAGCTGTAAATGTGCACTCACTTCTGGCAGGATAAATGCCTGTTGGCCCTCTTGTCTCATCTCTCTGGCTCTTGGTGATTTATTTTCCTCTATCCTGATGGCCTGCTGTGTAGCCACCATCCTTTAGAATGCACAATTCAAGACTAGTGTCTCATCTTTTAAGACCAGGTGACAGACTGGAGTGTGTTTATCCGTGGCGCAGTGAGTGCTGTGCCTCTGTCCCTTTTGAGTGAACCTCATATATTAACTTGGTGTTCTCCATGAAAGGAATTAATTCGAGAAAGGATGTAAAGGGTCTGAAGTAGGAACGGAGGGAGGTGGTGAAAGAGAGTGAATGAGGAGGAAATCTCTCTTTTCCTTTCTTTCTCTCACATGCTCTCCGTTCCTCCTCTCCCTCCTCACCTCACACACTCTCTTTTGTTCTGCGGGTGTTTAGTTTGGAGTGAGCGGCTGCCAAGAAATGTACAGCGCAGTCGTATGGAATGTTAATGAATTTCAAAGGAAGATCCCTTCCAAGCCAGCCGCCGGATGAGGAGGAAGAGAAAGAAGGAGGACAGACACAGGATGAGCGTTACTTATGTGATTTCCTCTCTTTTGCATGGTGCTAGATCAGCTGTGTGGGCATCAGGCCAATCAGAAGCTTCTATAATCAGCTTTGTAATTTTGTGTGGTACATCGAGGTATATTTGGTACATTTGTAGGGTACCTTTCCACTCTAGGGGAGGAAATGTAAAAGATGCTGCTGAGAATTTAAATCTGAGCTTTCTTTCTAATTACTATGTTATTCTGTATCCCCAGGGCCCACAATGTAAAGGTTACAAAAAGTATACCTTATGATTATCTTCCTAAAGTCTACAGTCTACATTGAGAAGAAACTGCTGACCAGTCACACCTGAAATAATCCAAGACATGGTTAACTTCTATAGTTATAAATTGAATCTCCGAGGCTAGTGTTGCTGCTGTTTATTAAGGCAGTGCAGACATGGTGATGTAGTTTAGGGAATAGTATCACTTACTGTGACCTATAAAAATAAAAAAGAGAACCAAATTTAACTCAAATTTAGAAATAAACATTTCACTTTATTATTAGTAATAGTAATAGTAATAACTTTGTTTAAGGAGAGTTAGAGCACAGGGCCAGCCTTTCTACACCGGCCTTGGTCAATTAGTGTCTGCCTTACTTAAGAGCCCATCAGTGGCCAGTTTGTGTATTGAACCTCACCACATTCCTGTGATCAATAACTAAAAGAATTTACACCCACCAGCATTTAGCTATGTGCATTACTTTCACTGTACTGGCAGAGATTTACGACTTGTGGTTTCCCTATGAGCATCCCATGCCAAAACGTATGGCTTAACTTGTGTGTTTGTGTGCCGTGTCTTAAATACGAGACATCCTCCGTCCTTATAAAGCCCCTGACCCTGCTTAAGTTTGTGAAAGAGGATTGGCTGTTTCAAGGGTGGAGGAAAAAAAAACAAAAGACAGGAGAGAAGAGAGGAGATTCCTAGAGAGTTACTCTGTCACGGTTCATTTAAGGTCAGCCTCTGCCTTCCACCTGACCTACAGACATGCACATGTGCAGTGACATGCAGAACCCCAGACTGCTTTTGTTTTATAGCAGCACATGCCTGCTCAAAAATAATTATCGTCAGTAGGTTAATTTATTTTTAGAAATTCAGTTCTCAAAGTGAAGCTCATATAATATATAGATTAATTACACTCAGAGTGATCTATTTCCAGTTTGTACTTCTTTTTACACTGATTATGGCTTACAGCTAAATCATTATCTCAGAAATAAATTCACAATTCATAATGAATATTGTGAAAACGTTGAGTATTTTAGACTCATGGTGTCCCACTCCAATCATCTAATCAATATAAAGCACAAGGCTTTTCTAAGAATTTAAATGGTCTCTCAGTCTGACTTCACAGTCGTCCAGAAGGCAGTTATTGTTTGTTCACAGAGTGCTGTATCCATATTAATGAAAAGGTAATATACACTGACATGTCAAATCAGACAGAAACTAGTATAGTGTCCCTTTTAGCACCGAGCTGTAGAGCAGTGGAACTTTGTGAACACACACTTGCACAATAGTGAAAGCACACACACATGCTCAATATACTGCACATCAAAGGCTTAAGTGCCTTGCTTAAGGGCCCAGCGGTAGAGGTTAGATCGGGCCCAAAAAATCCGACCCGACCCAGTCCGAGCCCGTGCACGTTCTTCCTGAGCCCGACCCAACCCGAACCATAAACTGTCATTATGAGCCCGAGCCCGACCCGACCCATAAATTGGCTGTTTTCAGGCTGTTTGAATGAGCGAAAAATGATCAGAATTATGTTAATTAATGAGAGAGACAGAGAGAGAGAGAGAGAGAGAGATTTGCATGTTCTGGTGTATGAGCTACTCACAGGTAAAGGTTCTCACATACTGTATCTCCTGTTTCTCTTTTATCTCCTCGTGCTCATATTCTAATCCCATACATAATTCTGCAGCTCCCTCTCCGCGAGCGCTTACAACTAACAGGGAGAATTAGCAGTGATTATCCTTCATCCTGACCTCCCTAACACTCTTAAAGTTGAAAAAAAGTAAAATCTTAAAAATATACAGGATGAAGATTATACTAATGATTTAACTGTATTTTTCCTGCCCGTCGTCACTCCTGTCTGTATATACCTGTCCGTCTTCCATGCTCATTATCTCTGTCTACATCTTTCGTGTCGGTGTATCACACGATCCCACACTTCTGGTCAGCTCCACTTCTACACAAACAGTCAACTTACTACCCCATCTTGTCTTTTCCATCTCTGAAATTAAATTCCATTGTGGGGTCTGACTGTTAAATCTTTGCAGAGACCCCGAGCGAGCGAATCGGTACGTGTCTCCTAAAGATGGTGCTAGGTAAGGCCACGGCCTCTGGGCTTCAGCTGCATCTGTGGAGTGGCAGTGGCTACTTTAGCGTCTGGTAAAGCGCAGTCGTTGCTATCGCATGCATGCCCTCGGCGGTGACCTGTAGGCTACGCCTTAAGCTTCATCATCACCATTATCACCAAAAAAACAAAGTGTGGTTTAAGTGTAAAGGCTCTTTCACACTGAGTCTGATTTGTTTGGCAAAAAAATCCACAGTGCGTAAATATATTAATGGATACTCAATAATTTCTGCGTCTGAGGCTTTAACATCAGGCGGACAATCTCTTTTGAGTTGCAGAGCACACAAATGAGCTTTATCTTGTTCATATTAGCATGCCAGTTATAAAACTCTATTCCAGATCAGGGCTGTAAAGCAGGGGGAGAATGGTAAGTCTTTTTGTAGACTTTTTTTTATTTAAGAGAGCAGAAAAAGAGAGTGGAAAGCAGACAGGGAACAGAGAAACACAAAAGTGGGAATTTCTGAAGTATCGAGTTTCTATCCCAGTTTATAGACTTTGTGTGAATTGCATCTTCTTTTTTTGTCTAAATAAATCATGCCTGATGTGAAAGAGCCTTTTTTACCTTTTCTTCACAGTACACCATTTCATACACATTGTAGCAGCCGCTTTGCAAGTTCAGAGGGTTTTCCGTATGCATTGTTTCTATAGTAGGTGCAGACAATAGCACTTTATTTTATTTATTTGTTTTGCATCAGAAGGATTTGCATCAGAAGTTCAATGTTCAGACTGTAACTGTATGAGTCATACCCCTCAAAGTGAGGAACACTGTGCTAATGCTAATGAACTTTAACCCTTATTATTTCCAGCTGTCAGTGACTAAATTATCTATAGCAGGGAGGTCTAAATTAATTCCAGTCTACGTGAGGCTGAGAGCTGAGAGCAGGATTGACTGGGGTTGGGTTGAGACCATTAACAGTTTCAGCATGTCAGCTGTTTGAGCATCAGAGCATTTCACAGTTCCACCACGGAACCACCCAGTCGGTCTCCCGGGAGCCATAGGTTTAAATAACTGCATCACATGTTTACAGAATAATAGGTTTTTACGGAACGTGGATGTCGTAGGTCATCAGATGAGCGTCAGGGTGTGTTAGGAGCAGGTGCTGCACAGGGTGGTGCTCTGGCCCTGTGTGACTGAATGCTGGAAGTTGTGCTTTTTGTACAGTAATCAGCTTGTGTGCTTTAGAAGACCCTGTGGAGAGAGTGCTGGATGCTCCAGCTCATTTTCTCACTCTCCTCTTCCTTTCTTTTACTTTTCTTTCGCTCTATGATTACAAATCTGTTTGTTTTAAACCTTCTATCTTCTTTGTTTTTTTCCCCCTTTACCTCTCTTTTTCCTCATCTTCTATCTTCTTTGTTGTCTTATCTTTTAATTTCTTTTCTTTTTGCTTTTATTTTTTTTTTTTCTGTTTTCTTTCTTTCATCATTTTCATCTTTCTTTATTTCTCTCCTTATTCTCTTCACTTTCATCCTGTTTTTGTTCCTCTTAATTTCTTTCGCCCTTCTTTTCTTTCTTTCTTTTCACCTCTTAATTTCTTCTCCTTTTTTACTTCTTTTGTCCCTTCTTCTCACATATCATCTTGTTTCCTGTTCTACTCAGCTGTTCTCTCTCCCAACTTCTCATGTATTCTCTTCTATCCTCATCTGCTCTTCTCATCTTTTATCTTTCTTCTCCATCATTCTATTTGTCCCCTCCCCATTTTTTCTTTCTTTAACTTTTCTGCTTTCTTCTCCTTCTTCTTATATTCTGATTTTTTTTTTTACCTTTCCTACCCTTTTCCCTATTTTTTCCCCTTCTCTTTTCTCATTCTTCACTTCAGCTTTTCTACTTTGATTTCTTTTTCTTTCTTATTTCCTTCTTAGTTATATGTTTCTGCTCCTCTTCTCTTCCTGTCTTACTGTGTCCTCTTTTTTATTTCTCCTGTAACTCTGCTCTCTGTCCTGCAGGCCTCCAGATAGACGTCGTAGGGATCTGTTTGGAGTGGCTAATGGTACGTTAGCTCGTGGTTTGGGCCGGAACGCGACCGGGCAGGAGGGCAACATGACGGACCCAGAGCTTTTGGAACGTGTCTATCCGTTTTCTGAGTTCACGGTTTACACTGAGTTCACAGAGATCCATAATCTGCAGCCGTTTACCGTCTACCGCATCGACGTTCATGCCTGCAATCACGAGGTGGAGCGCTGCAGCGCCGCTGCCTTCGTCTTTTCCAGGACCAAACCCGCAGGTGAGCCGGCTGCAGCCCACTCACTCCCTAAAGAACTGCAGTATGAACTGATGCCAGGCTTACTCAGTTCACCACTCACAGTCTCAATGTAATCTGGTTACATGCTTTAGAGAAGCAGCCAGCCTTAATGGCTACTAACCTGCCCATGTCATGTTCTTTAACTCCCAAAACACTCCTGCTAGATTTAACAATGGCTGGAAAGTCAGCAGTTAACTACTTTGTCCAACCTTGCCTTTGAGTTCCAGAAAAAACACTCACAGACTTCCTCTTCATACTGAGCTTTAGTGAAATATCTAGCGTCTTGCAGAGCATTGCAGTCATTAAAAGAGTGGGCGGATGTTTCTGCTGCATTTAGAGCACTGATTTAAAAAGAAAATATATATGAATGAATTAAAGACAAAAGTATAAAATATTTTCATACAATTTCATATAATTTCATACTTTTGAAGTACTGAGTTCAGATATATGTCAGAAGCTTCATAGCTGTAGTTTTAAATGCGTTTATTAATGTAAACTGAGCTTAAAATGCAGGATGTTTTTAATTTTTGTGATATCACAGAGAAGAATTTGTTTAATTGTTTGTAAATTATTTATTATATCTGCCTATTTAGCCTATGCCACTTTTAACTCTGATGTTATAAGAAGCATTACAGCCTGAACTGCTTTTTAAAATGAGATAAAATACATCACAACCAGACAGAATAATACGGGGCAAACCAACAGAACAACAAAATCTGCCTATGTAATTTCAATAGATAAATAGAAGTTGAAAATGGTCATGTTTTGGTTAGTAAAGAAATGTAGGGTAACATAGGAAAACAATACAACACAACTGTAGGATTTGTGCCTTTTAGGATACATTCAGAATAATGAACATAACTGTAGACTCAGAAAACATGAGAATATTTCATAAAATATTTGTAATTAAAATAAAATGAAACATTTAAAATTAAAAGCGATTAAACATTAACACGCTTTGAATTCGCAATTATAAATGTAGATAAACGTGAAACAGCTTAATTGTACAAGTTATTATTAAATGAAAAACTATTTATATAAAGTAATAGCATGTGTGACCATTTTATTGTCCTTATTTGCCAGTTGTCTGTAGTTAAGCATATTCTCCTAAAACTAAAGTAATTACTGGAATACCTTAACTACTGATATCATTTCATACCCCGTTATTTATTCAGCCTACTAAATAGTTTAACTTGGTTAAAAAACACATAAACTGCGAACTCTGTGTTACACATTTATGACGCAAATACAAAGCTCAGACAGGTGGAGAAAATAAGGGAAAAGAAAAATAAATATAGGCAGAATAAGGGATTGGTATGATCTGGAGATGGAGCTGGTCTGGATAGAAACCTCTGGGTTGTGGACGTGTATAACAGTAAACAGAGCAGGAGAGTTTTATTCATCATTTGTTGTCTTTGTAAGAGGGTGTCCATTAAGCAATGTTATCTCCTTTTCCAGAAAAGGCAGATGATATCCCTGGCACAGTGACTCATGAGAAAGATGAGAGGGTGGAGGACACTGTTGTGCTGAGATGGCCCGAGCCGCCTCGGCCCAGTGGACTTATTCTCATGTATGAAATCAAGTTCCGTCTGGGAACAGAGGTGAGGATCTGCACACAGAGGTGTTAATCTCTGACTTCACATTTTATTTTTTATTTTTACTGTAGCAATTTTGTATAATTATACACTATGGGACAGTTTCCCAGGCCAGGAATATGCCTAATCTTGGACTACACAGTTGTTTGAATGGAGATTATTCATTAATATTTTTAAATTATTTTATTTATTTACTTTGTGTATATTTTATTGAAGATACCAAAACTATGCAAAAAAGTATCCTCCTTCAGATGAATGCATCAGTCTGCATATTTAAACCTACTGATTTTGTATTTGTGTGTGTGTGTGTGTGTGTGTGTCCATGTCTTCAGCCGGAGAAGCATGAGTGTGTTTCCCGCCAGCAGTACAGGGAGCTGAGAGGAGCAAGACTGACCAACCTGGGCTTTGGCAATTACTCAGTCCGTGTGAGGGCTACCTCTCTGGCTGGAAACGGCTCCTGGACTGAACCAGTGTCCTTCTATGTTCCTCCACCACATCGTAAGAAACCTGCACTTAAAACACAATTAACGCCAAAACGTCATTGGTGGACCGATGTGTCACAGACCCTTTAAAAGTTGTGTAAAGATCGTTACAGCATTCTGTCCTTCACTTTAAATCATATGTCTTTAAGAGACATATACTGAACATCCTAGGAGAATAACAGGACAGTGTATAAATGTGTGATCATGTCACCTTATTTACAAGATAAAACTATCTAATTTTTAAAGGTGTATTATTTGCTTCTACAGGTCTGTTCCAAACATTTTAACAATTCAAATGCTTTAATGGAATGTTTTAGATATAAAAAAGTTTTGACACTATTTCTTGTTTATAAATTGTTGTTGTGTCACTTACGTTTTATCAGGATTTTAACCTTAAAACATGTACAGTCGTGTGCACTCGTGCAAACGAATGAGCAGCTCAGTTAATTTAACTGATTCAATTTTGGATTTAAAAATGTGTTCTTTTATAGGTAAAACAAGTAAAAGTAACCTATTTATAAGACATAAATGTAACTTAGTATATTGTGCTGTGCTGGTCATGGTCATGTCTTGTTAACCTCTACAGAAGCCTATGAGAACATGCTGTATCTAGCCATCACTATCCCCATCATAGTGCTGCTCGCACTCATCGCTCTCATCAGCAGCATCATCTTCATCAGAAAGAAGAGGTGAGGTGCCAGTTTCCAGAACCTGAATCAAAATGCAATAACTTGCTGAATGCTGATGCACAGCTGACTTTCATTCTTCTGTACACAGGAACAATGATAGGTTGGGGAATGGAGTCCTTTATGCTTCAGTGAATCCTGAGTACTTCAGCGCTGCAGAAAGTAAGTACTGCTTTAAACTGATACATTTAATGTCAGTATTATTAGAACTTGTCACTTATCTGTGTATCTCTACTTTGCCAGTGTATGTACCAGATGAGTGGGAAGTGTCACGGGAGAAGATCACACTGTGTCGAGAGCTGGGTCAGGGCTCCTTCGGCATGGTGTACGAAGGCATTGCTAAAGGTGTTGTTAAGGATGAACCTGAGACAAAGGTGGCCATCAAGACAGTAAATGAGTCGGCCAGCATGCGGGAACGCATCGAGTTTCTCAATGAAGCCTCAGTCATGAAGGAGTTCAACTGTCACCATGTGGTAAGAAACTAGGAGAAAATATTTGACTTAAGGCTTTTTCACACACAAAAAAATCACATATCAGTTGTATGTGGTAGGTAGGTGACATGTACAATATAACACCAGCATAGAGTATACACTCAATCTGCTTTGTTCTCTGATTGGTCAAGGTGCGGCTTCTGGGCGTAGTTTCACAAGGCCAGCCCACTCTGGTGATCATGGAGCTGATGACACGAGGGGACCTGAAGAGCTACCTGCGCTCCCTCCGCTCCAAACAGGTACTGAAACCTGCAGCTCTGCAGTTTATCAGCTCTTTTAGCTCATAACTCTAAGGATGTGCACAGATGGAGCAGGCAGGGGTTCATTTGACTTCCTGTGGTCCAAATTGGGCTGAAGGCTGAAATATATGGAAATGTTAAAAATAATAAAAAATCTGGAAATAACTTTGGACAGACACATAAATCAGTATTTCAAAATGTAATTTAGACAGAACGGCTTTTAAACATCAAACTGATGCATGAACTGTTGTGAGCAGCATAAATTTTGCAAATAAGAAACAGCAGTTTAGGAATGACGAAACCGGCATAATGAGCAACGTCCATAAGTTTATTCCTTATTAAAAATATGGTTTTCAACAGAAACCTTTAACTTTGTCTTTCATTCTTTTGGATACAGTCATTTTCCTTAGTTTACTGTAGCTGGATCTAGCACTGTTAGGAAAAATTACTTATTTTCCACCATTCAGGGGACTGGCTCTAACAGGTGTTTCTAAAATAAACCTTAAAGATGTGAACATTCTGACAGGCAGTAAAGTTGGTGGATGGAAATGAATATTTTAGGCTGCTGATTAACCCAAATTCAGTTTATAAAGTACCTTTCTTAATCTCACGGAAGCTTCACATCCGCAAAAATCAGAGTAATCAAAAATAAAACTCATAAATGACAACCATACACACACACACACACAATTTCTCAGCAGGCAGGTGGAAATACTTAGCTTAGCTTAGCTTAGCTGGTCCAGATAAATATCCCCACAAATGGTGGAAAAGTCCCGTTCAGCCCAACAGGCCCCAGGGTCGCGAAGCACAGTCATCCCAGTGTCCGGAAAGGGAAGGCTCCAGGCCGCAGACATTACCAGCTTGGGAGACATCACAGATGTAACGAGTCAGTCCAACAATGGGCCGTGAAATCATCCATGCTGTGTCGTGGAAACATGCATGCAGAGTTACAGAGCAGCACTGACAGAATAAACATTCAAGCTGAGGTGAAGTATAACCCTGACAGCAGGCTGCCGGAACACCCAAGCTTGACTATTCGCATGGACGATTCTAGCCGGAATTCGTTGGGCGCGATCATTACCAGACACTGTGCTGTCCGCTATGGGTTGTAATGCCTTCTAAAGCCCTATCCGGAAGGGATTATTTTCTCGGGGGACGTCTGTGAAAAAATTTCACACTTCTACTTAGTGATAAAACTCTTGCATCCGGACTGCAATTAAAAACAGGAGGACCGTTGAGTTTTTTGGTCACATGACATTGTGACCTCAAGGTGTAATTACTGTGCGTGGCAGAAGACAAATAGCTATTTTATTAAATGGGAGATTATGAAACTCAGAGTACAGGACTTAAACTACCGGAGGACCAAAGAGACCAAAGCGAAAAACTGTATGTAATTCAGCCTGTAAATTTTTTTAGAAGACGTCTGAGGAAAAACCCATACATGGTCATTCTGGACATGAATAAAATCACAGAGGACCCCCCCATAAAAGAGAAAATTACCTTAGGACCCCCTGAGAAACTAATCCCATCCAGATAGGGTTTAAGACATATTCCTGTGACATTGTGGATCAAGCAATGTTACATTCCTGCAAAATGTTCCATCCCTTTGGCACCCACATCAGTTTATTGCTTAAAGTTGCAACATGACACATCCCTAACATTTGCCATGAACACTAGTCGGTGTTCAGTCTCACTTTAAGTACTGCTGTCCCATGGCTCTTTATTATAGATGCTCTGTTTGTAACTGTTTTCCCTTTAGGCCAAAATTCTGTTGATTCATTATACTTTTAATGTTTAACATGGGCCACAATTCTTTCCAATATGACAGTTCTATCTAGTTCAGAATTAGCGAATTCCCTGTATACAGACCAATCCTCTCCATGTTATGCTAAACTGTATTAATCTAAATCTTATCACTATGTCACCAGTAATTCTTGGCCAGATATAGAGATGAATTGTAAACCTTACTCTCTTCCCATGCTTGTAATTTTTTGACTTGAAGTTATGAAACTTTCTGAAGTTAAAGACACTGTTGGAGATGAACATATAAAAAAACATTTAACTCTGTGTACATATCTGTTCTTTTCCTTCTGGTTCTGCAGCAGGGATCGTGTAGCCAGCCCCTGCCGTCGCTGAAGAAGATGATTCAGATGGCCGGGGAAATCTCAGACGGCATGGCGTACCTCAACGCCAACAAGTTCGTCCACCGGGACCTGGCCGCCAGGAACTGCATGGTGGCCGAGGACTTCACCGTCAAGATCGGAGGTGATTAATGCTTAAACACGCTCGAGAAGCGTTTGCCCAGTCTAAATGAAGTATTTTAGGAGCAGTGGAGGGTGCAGGGGAAAAACCCTATAAATCTTCATTGGATGAGCTTTGAAAGAAAGGCGCTGAAAAGAGTGGTTCCAGTGAGCAGTATCCTCTCATTAATCTGATCTCTGCTTTCCTCTTTTATTCAGACTTTGGCATGACACGGGACATCTACGAGACGGATTACTATCGGAAAGGAGGCAAAGGGCTACTGCCGGTCCGCTGGATGTCCCCCGAGTCTCTGAAAGATGGCGTTTTCACCACCAACTCCGATGTCTGGTAGGAGCAATGCACCATAAGTCTCTGTCAAACACGTTTGTACACACTGCACAGCGAATAGCTCTGCTGCCACCCATCAGGTTGCGGCTGTGTGTGAGCACATGCCTGTGCTGCTCTCTGTTTTACAGTGTAGACAGGAATCAGGCTCAGCAGCTAAAATGACACATCCCTTTTCGCTCGCCTAACTGCATTTCAACAGAATCTCAAGTGCTTGTATCCTCCAGCAGCTTCACTGTGTTTTCTTAACTCAGGCAGCAATGGGAAGCCTCACTGGCTCCCATGAGGTGCAAACATTTTTATGTGTTGTTTTTTCCCCACCTCTTATTTCCCATGTAGAAAGATACTACATCATCATCCAAACCCCAGCTGGTTGAAACTTGCCCAACTCATTGTCTCTAGCTTTTGCTCTCTCTCCCTTTCTCTCTCTCTCTCCCTCAGTCTCTGTGTCTCTTCGCTCCATTGCTTGAGTCCATCACCGCAGCAATAACGTAGTCAAATGGAGAAATACTGCCGTGGACCGGCTCCTTTACTTTGTGTGGTTTCCCAATCACTAGCGTCCCACCAGCTCAGTGCTGCGGTGCGCTGCTAACCTCCTCCAGATGTTCCCTAATGACGGGCTTGCGGGTGCCAGCCCCGTCCCCTCTCCGGATAGGCCGCATTTGAAGTGCTCTGGATGAAAAGGCCGACGTGAGCTCCCGTCCCGTACACCCATAAAACTCACCGTTAGGTGTCTTCATTTGTTCCTTCCTTTTTCCCTTTTTTTCACAAAACCTCCTCCTGCTTTGCTGTGGTTTTGTCTTTCAACACACTGCTGTTGCAGCCAATTAGATACAAGTCACTGTTGTAACAGGCCCGCTTTAAGGGCTTGTGGAGCTGCCTCTCTGATCCTGGGCCAGCGTGGAAAATGCGTCCTCGGAGAGTTAATGAATAATGACTGGCAACAGTGAGCGCTTTGTGCGCTTCTCTTTTTTTTTGCTGCATGCATGTGTGTCTGTGTGTGTGTGTGTTTTGTTTTACGAGGGACTCATGGAGGCCTTTCTGCTCCTCTGTTGCTCTCTTTTGCCGGCTGCCGGAGGACATATAGACTCGTTTACATTAATGAAGAACACATGGGCGACAAAAAACACTCCAAAATAAAAATAGTAGTAGTTAAGGTTTGCAGCTGTAGTTGTGTTCTTCTTTGTAGCACTGAACCAGTAAGGACTGCGAGAGCGCCTTGTTAGCTAGCAAACCTTCTAGTCTCTTTTGCAGACCCTCTTGTGTGATCGGACACAGTACTGTCTCAAACTTGGATGGCCTTGTTTTCATCCTGTCCAAGTGGATCAAGTTACACCAAGTCCACATAAAGAGATGGTGGAGTAAGCGCAGAAACAGGCTATTGTGACATTTACCAAGAATGTGGTTGTGGATGCTGGTTACAGTGTGTGTCGCATCTAACTCTTTCCCTCCCTTTCCCCATCTCTCTCTCTCCATCTTTCCATCTCTCTCTCTTTCTGTAGGTCATTCGGGGTGGTATTATGGGAGATAGCCACCCTTGCAGAGCAGCCCTACCAGGGCATGTCCAATGAGCAAGTACTGCGCTTCGTCATGGAGGGAGGACTCCTTGACAAGCCGGACAACTGCCCAGACATGCTGTGAGTCTCTCCTCTCTACCACTGTCCAGAAGTGTTTCTGCTAGTCCCGAGACAATTTTGAACACAGAAGCTCAGTTTAGCAGCAGATTTCCATTGTATCCAAGCTGAACCAAGTGCTACTGCTTGTTCACAATGTGAAAATGTGTGTGTATTTGAAAGCAGGGATGAACAGTTGCAAAAAAAAAAAAAAAAAAAGCAAAGTCAATCTGTGCATTATATGTTGGGATAAAAAGAACACTGCACACTCCACACACCAAAACCATATCCAAAATGTGAAGCATGGTGAAGGGAGCCACATGGTTTGGAACTAGTTTGCTATTTTATTTGAAAGTCAGTCCAGAACTTAATGATGCTGTAAAATCATCTGTATCAGGATTTTAATTAAATGAAACATATTTACAAGAAAGAATTATCCATAAATCCTCTTCAACATTGAGCAGATCTTATTTGAAGCTACAGGAACTGTTTGGTGGAGGTGACTACTGTTAAATAAGTTCTCTAGATTGTAGGTTATTCAGTTTAAGGGTTACATATGTTTTCTAGCCAGCACTGTAGATATTTACTCTGTGCCGTTATTAGTTTAGTTTGATTGTGTTGGTCGTTAATGGTAACTTAGATAAAGAGAATAATTCAATTCAATTCAATTTTATTTATATAGTGCTTTTTACAACAAAGGTTGTCACAAAGACGCTTTATAGGAAAATCAGGTCCACGCCTCTTATGAGCAGCACCACAGAGATGCCACTTTTATGGTGACACAGTGGCAAGGAAGAGGAAGAAACCTTGGAAGGAACCAAGACTCAGTCCGAGGAACCCATCCTACTCGGGTTGACCCGCTCAGTACAAACAAATAATAAACAAATAACAGAACAAAAACAGTACAGAGAATTAATGTGAACTATGGCTAATATAACAGGTACTAATTTATGAATATAAGAATGTGATGGGCACAAACTATAGAGCTATGGCTAATACAGAAACAGATACTGAGTGTGTTAATGATAGTCAGTGCAGGGTTGCAGAGCTGGAGTACAACACAGCGGGCAGTGGAGAGCCAGGCTGGGAACATCAGGAACAGGGCATCTCCATACATGTAAAAGAGATAGATAGAGAAAACTGAAAGGAAAGGAAGAGAAACAAAAAGCAGAAGGGTTGTGTAATAATTCAGATGAGCAGAAGGACAGGGCTGATTCCTGAAAGCTGGAACCACAGACGGACACATCCAGGCCGACCGATACATTTTATTATTATAAGAAATACAGAAATACAGGTAATTCCAAGACAAGGCAATCATATTCACCATTCTTGTGATTTACACACGATTGTGAATTGTGGCCATTGTCTTTAACCCAACATTTTGTGAGCATACCTTCTCTTGCTGTGGCACCCAGTAAGCAGTGAGGGTTAAGGGCCTTGCTCAAGGGACCAACAGTGTCAGTCTAAGGTATTGAACCCATATGTCTGTTATCAATAACCCAGTGCTCTTATCTACTGCACCACAGCCCTGGAAAAAAACGTAAATTATTATTGATAATAGAAATTAGCTTAATTTATTGCGTAGACTTAATACTAAAATAATGGAGTAATATGGGCCCTTTGAAAGAGTGCAGAACAAATGTATCTTAACCTGACTGAAAGTTAGACAGTATGTTCTCATTGGTGTAGCCTTATTAATCCTCCATTAGTAGCATGTTAGCATTTTAGAAAGGAGTGTTGCTTTGCTTGGGCTGACGGCCCTAAAGGCTCACTCACCTACATGAGTGAGTGCATTAACCCTTATGCATCCTCCCACGCTCTCAGACTATTTACGGACATGGTCTTGTGCTCAGATGCAGATATTACGTCAGCAGGTGTGCATGGCAGTGCTGGGCCTGACTGGTGACATTTACGTCAGGGGTTAAAAGGAGCTGGGTGAGCTCACAATGTCTGGGTGCTTCCTCCGCCGCAGTAAGCCGAAGCCCATAGAAGGGATGCCACGGCCTGTGGGTGAGAGATGCCTGCCATTCCCTCAGCCAGATCAGTGTCTGGCCCGCCTGCTCCAGATGGGCTTAACAAACCAGACAATTAGCACCAGTCACTGGGAACATGTTCCCCTCTGTGTGTGTGTGAGTGAGAGTGTTGATGTGTGCGTCATAGCGAAGCTGCACCGTGTCTTTCTCCTTTTCTGGGTCGGTCTAAGTGAACAGACATGTGGTCTTTCCCTTTACTCTCACAGTCCCCCCTCACACGCCCCTCCCTCTGCCGGGCTGACCTCACTTTACAGCGCAGGGCCACTGTTTCTCAAACACAAACCTCTGGTTTCTATGGCAGCCCCTCCGGGGTCTCCCGCTTCCATGAACATGTGTGCGGAATGACCTGCACATATTATGAACTCTATAAACCCCTGCACTTCCAAATAAAGAGTCACGAAGTCACAATCCTGACTAGCTGAACATGGCAACCGCACGCAGTAGCAGTACCTATAGCAGCAGAACAATCCAGGCCAGTGGTGGAAGAGCAGGGGTGAGGGGTGTGGCTAAAACTGAAAACATAAAAGGGTGGAACAGAAGCCAGTTTAAGAATAGGGAATTTTTTTTTTTTTTACGTTTTTATGCCAATACTGAGTTTAATATATAAACAAATATATATGTCAAATATATGTAATACATTAAATCAGGTCCAAGCAACTAAAGACATTAAGTAGGAAAATACATAAATAAAAACTGTAATGTAAAAAAAAAAATAATTAGGAAGGATGCTTTTCAGTGTGGGATGGCTGACAGAAAGTGAAGTAAAATAATAACCATGTGACAGGCGCATATACACCCCCACTCGTCACACACACATTGACACACAGCAGCGTACAAACCCAACTTTTACATCAACAATATACAGAAACCTGAATCCAATAACATTGCTATTCCTGTAAATGATCTGATCGCGTACCTTCACAGCATGATCTAACAGTTCCGTTTCCTCTGCTGAGAAGCTGCTTCATTAAAATAGCAATTTGCCAAAGTCAGAGCACATCTGGTTCTTAAAGGGAATGGCAAGTGATACACTGAAAGATTTATTTGATAATACACCCAAAACACCCATGATTAAATAAGAGAATTATTATTTGCCTTTTGCACAAGCTACGGAAGGTGTACTTTACCAGTGGTTATGATAGCAAAGGCACACTGACACTGAAACTGCATGGTGTGCGGTTGACGGCTTGACTACAGATTACTTAAGAAGGGCCAAGTGTATTAAAATGAAATTGGTCACAATCTGCCAAGGACAGGAATACGAGCACTAGCAGAAGTAAAATACTACTTTTTATAAAAATATTACAGTACTTAATAAATATATTATTATCGAAGAGGACGAACTGATATCATGCCATCATAGTCTTCTCTGCCACAAACTATACCTTCTCAATTCCTCTGAGACCAAGGGCATGTCAGTGATCTCATGCTCAAATATGATCAAGGATTTGACACCAGAACTCGGCCTACTGCTCTAAAAACAGCAGTGACCTATGATCTCCAACGACCTCCCTATCAACTGCCTTTTTCTGTGATGAACTGACCTGAGACCTGCCGCCTTCTTCTGTGCATGCTGAGAATGAAGGCTTAAAGTGATACTAAGCTGATCTGGGTGTTCTCAGAGACTCTGCAGGCTGACACTGAGCGGGTGCTGACAGGCATTTATTACCCGCCATTTTCTGATTTGACATCAGCCAGATGGCTCTCATAAACAAATGTGCAAGCCCAGCGAAGGCCAGGCGGGACAGGTCACTCGCGAGTGCCGGCCCGCATCCAACCATTACTGTCATTTATCAGGGGACGCCTTGGAGCCTGGTTTAAACCAGTGGTATAATCAACTTTTCCAAGGGCCTTTAGTGCAGGTCCTGAAAAAAAGAAGCCTCCCCTGTTATGGTGCAGGGCCCGACGAGAGGCGCGTGCCCTGGAATGTCTTAGCAATGCTGGAGAGGGCTGGCCGAGCTGACCCATATTCATTTATTTAAGTGAGGCAGTCGGGGCGAAGGGTATTCTTAGCTTGTTTGTGTAAGATGTGGTGAGTGCTGCTGCGCAGCGTCGACCTATAATGATCCTGTTTTTTTTTTTTCCTGATGTTGTTTTGAAGTTTTGTTTTCCCCCCAATGGCTTGTCATGATTGGATCTACAGACTCAGCTATCTCAAATTTCTTGTTGGTTTGGCACGGGATTAGAAGTGCGGCTACAGCACATGCAGTCGTTCTTATGTGTACGACTGTTCTGGAAGCTGTCTGCTCAGTGATGTTTTCAGGTGCAGCGGCTTGGCTCTGACAAACACTGCCACCTGTTGATCAGAGCACAGTCTTTCATGTCCCAGTGATGGTGCTTAAACAGTCTTTATTCTACATAGATTTTTTGCACAGATACATTTTTTTTTCACGATCATGATATCACACCCACAAATTATATGCAACAGCTGCTTTCATGAACTAGATAATAACTGAAAAAGTGGTTTATTTGTATAGTACTCTAGATATTTGCCAGAACCACATAGTTATTAGCTGTTGACCATTGTTTCTGCTCCACAGGTTCGAGCTGATGCGGATGTGCTGGCAGTACAACCCCAAGATGCGACCTTCTTTCTTAGAAATCATCAGCAGTATAAAGGAGGAGCTGGAGCCATCCTTTCAAGAAGTGAGCTTCTTCTACAGCGAGGAGAACAAGCCCCCCGACACAGAGGAGCTCGACATGGAAGTAGAAAACATGGAGAATGTGCCACTGGACCCCGCTTCCACCCTGGCCCCAGCCTCCACCCAGGTGGCGCAGCCCATAGCTCCAGGGACTCCCCTGGCCTCAGGCCCCACCCCCTCCACCTCCCCTCCTTCCTCATCAGCTTCTCCAGGAATGACCCTGGACAAGCACTCAGGACAGGCATCTGCCAACGGGCCCGTGGTGCTCCTCGGGCCGGCCTTCGACGACACGCAGCCGTACGCGCACATGAACGGCGGCCGTAAAAACGAGCGAGCACTTCCGCTGCCCCAATCATCAGCCTGCTGATTCACCCCCATGTCCCGCTCCCTCACCTCCCTCATACAGGGTAATCCATTGTCCCCGCTCTCTCTCTTTTGGCTATGTGGTGACATACTTCTTTTCTTTTTCTCGCCTGAAGAGTCAAACTCGGCAGTGTCGATAACCAGATAGACGATAAATCGCTACTGTAAATCAGTAGGTTGTTTTTTTATTATTACTATTCTCTCTGTTTCATTCACCACAGAAAAGAATTTGGGAAACTAAGAGTGCGTTGGACAAAAAAGAGGCTGCATAACGCTCTGGCAATATTTAAGATTACTCACCTTGACATCACACTGGGGAGCTGCAGCTGGAACCTCTTTTGTATCATTTTTTGTTTCTTGTTATCTTTTTCTTAAAGGAAGTTAAACAGTTATAGCACATTCTCTGCCAGAGAGTCATCTTAAAGAGAGATCTGCATATCAGCCAGCAAGCCCACCACCTGAGCACTTTTTAGTTTAATTACATTTTTGTGTGTGTATGTGTGTAGTGCGCTTTGCCAGGCTGCACATATCTTTCTCCAAAATTGTTTGATCTTTTTATCATCACAGCAGTAGAGAGCACATCTGCTTGGATTTCTATAGGTCCTCTTCGTTACCTGAATGGTCATGTTGACCATTGTCCCACCCATCATTGTCTTTCTTAGTCAATTTCAGATTCAGACGCGCCTCTAAAGAGACGGATGGGCCTTTTTGAAACTGCCAAATGTTTGCCAAATCGATACTTTTTATTTTTGTATTTATCATAAACATGTTTATGTTTTCTCCTTACTCCCCAATGATTCTTTCAATTGCAATGAACTCGCTAAAGGAGCTGCTCTGCTCCCCGGCTCTTCGCTACGGCTCTGATGGTATTGACTATGACATGTCTGGTCTGGTACTGACGCTGACAGAGCCATGTCCACTGCAGCCTCAGAGAGATGGACAGCTTTCTTGATGCCGTTTCGAATTAAAACGAGGACAGTGTGGCACCAAACGAAGACAAATAAACATGCACCAACTGCTGAGCCAAATATGAAGCATAAGGGATTGGCTCAGAAATGAAGCAAACAGTGTGAGGTAGGGGAATAGCTGGTTTCAGCATTTGTTTGCAAAGGCAAGTGAGGCATTGTATACAGCAGGTAATTTTTTCTTTATACTAGTCGTTAGTCTCTATACAATTCAGAAAATTCTATAAAGGTCTTACAGTTGTATGTTAGACCACCAGATCATTTACACACATCATTGGTTTGTGTCACTTTTGATAACTTTTTTACGGTTCTGATGTTCACTTCTTTGTCTGTACAGAAAGAAGCTGCTATTTTATTCTTTTTTTCTTTTATGGATGTTCTGTATATAAATATATATATAAATATAAAGAAATCCTTCAGGTTTAATATTTTATGATCTCCACTACAGTCCATTTTCTTATGCTTTATACTCTTCTAGCAAAAAAGAAACAAAACAAAACAAAAAAAAAACAAAAAAAGAAAAATCTTAATTCAAAACAGATTTTTCCCTTTCCCTAAGAGGTTGTCTAGATACAGTCCATTGCCTTCTGTTTTAAAATGAATCATTTTTTGTTTGTGTTAAATAATAATAATAATAATCATAATGATAGTCATTGATATCACTATGATTATTATTGTTATTATAATGAAATATGTGTAGGCTGTTGAAAATACCATAGCTCTGTGCGTGAGTAGTTTTGGCACCCTTGTACCAGTTGTACTAGCACTGCACCTACTCCTGCCCCACACACAAGTGCAACTCAATCTCAGGTCAATGTTAAGGTTTTGCTTTCTCCAGACTCCTGTCGTAGTCCCACATTGTCATTTCTCACTCTGTCCTTCAGTGCAATGGTGCCCCTTCGCTTCTCTGCCTCCCATTTCAACCTTCTACAGTACTATGCTTCCCCCAGTGCCTCATTCTCAAGTCAGGACTCATGACGAAACGTTTTGTATTTCTTTTTTTCTGTTAATGTTTGATTGTTTTCTTATATCATCTGGTATTTTAACCCATCTGCACAATTGCTTAGCAACTGACAGGGCTAACTGAGTTGTCCTAATTTGCCTTATGAACCCCATCTTCTCGCCAGCTCTCTCAAACTACGAGCAGGCATAGGCTCCGGTACATCTGACCATAGACACTCGTACTGTCAAAGAGGGCAGACGTAGGTCACAGGATATGTGTAATCTGTAAACCAAATACAGTAGGGTGGGTTAAAGTCCAGTGTAGTGGTCGTGTCATTTCAAGGACATCTGGGGGAAAAACTGAGTAGGTTTTACTGAGCAGGACTTTTTCTTTTCTTTTTTTTTGAAGGATTTCTCTTTGTATTTTTGAGAAGTGTCACCCATGACTTACTTGTCCCTTCTTAGAAGTCTCTTTCGCCCTTCTATAGGGTTATTTATTTTGTTCTATTTTATTCTTTGTGATATCAGTTTAAATCACTGTATAAATGGCCCAATGATTCAATATAAAAATATATGAGCTTTTATATATATATTATTTTTTTCCATGGTGTCATGACTGGGGGACTTTTTTTCTTCATTTCCTTCAAGCATTTATCTACCTCACTCTTTTTTTAAATGTATGTATGTGTATAAACAGATAGAATACATCTCACTATTTTCTCATATGTCTGTAGAGGACAGCCTCACTGTCTCTGGATGAAAAACGTCATCAGCATCACAAACCACACGCTCTCAGAGGACTGGAGAGAGGAGGGCTGAGAAGCTTGTAGTGTGCCTATTACATCCTATATTTGTGGATATACTGTAGTGTAGGCACCAAACTACCTGTAGCTCATTCATTCTGATTCGAAAAAGAAAATGAAGATATTTTAGAGAAACTTTAGCTGGGCTGGACAAACTACAAAAGATCTGTACTTAAGTAAAACTAGAAAAAAAATATAAGTGGAGTAAAGGTAAAAAATTGTGCTTATCCATGACAGAAGCTATAGCTTGCAGTGAACATAAACTAAGATCCACCTTGATAAATGTTACAGAATGGCTGTATAAAGCCCTTACTGGGCAGCTTGATTTAAACACAAAGAAAATTGAGCAGTCCTCGACCAAAAAAAATGGATCCAGCATCACAGTTCATCAGTTTTAGACCTGCTGTGAAAGATGCCTTTGACTTTTAGTATATTATTAATATATTGTGTAAAGGCAAAATGTTAAAGTAAAAAAAAGAAGTTTATACTATTTATATTATTCTGAACAATTCTGTTATAAAGAGGCTCCAGTGATGCAAAACTGTCAAATTTGCTGTTCATTTTTGCATCACACAGTTCTCCTTAACAGTAACTTTACTCATTAAAGTACTTTTATTTTGCACATTTCTACATAATAATACATTCTTACATAACTATTTGTTTCTTTATCCAATATAAATTTTTTAAAAGTAGAATCTGAATGCTATTCCTTTTTACTTTTATTCATGTACAGAATTATTGTCCATTGCCCATTCCTGAATTATAGTGGGTTAGTCCCAACTGTAATTTTATAGTGTCAAAAATTGTTACATTTAAGAGGAAAAAATTACTGTCTAATAGGCTTTGTACATTTCTAAAATTCCTTGGAGCTTGACTCAGTAATGGCAAATCATTCTGGGGCTCGTTCAGCTCTACCTAGTGAAAAAGATACGACCCACGTTCATTCAGAAGGACACGAGTGTGTATCTGAAACACAAACAGGACAAAGCTCTCTGCCATGCTCTCTCCAGTCCAAAAACTCACAACGATTTCCACAACCAGGAATCCTCACATAATGCAACTGGCTTTGAGTGTTTTTGCTTGCATAGTTTTATTGAAATAGTGTGACGTCCGACTTCCGGCCTGAACAAAACTGATGAATTTCCAGCGCTTTGGCTGAGAAGCACAATCAATTAAGGGATAAAAATAACAGTCTAGAGTATAGATGAAGCTCAAGCCAACAAAACCACTATTGGTGTTGATTGGTTACTGATACAGACCCTGTCTTTTTTACAAGCCAGACATAGACAGTGATTTCAGTCTTGAAAGATATTTGTAACCAAATTTTGTGTGCACTGATCCTTCCCCCGATCATCAATCAAGCACACTGACAGAATGACAGAGTGACCCATGTAAGGCAAAAATGGCGGTTGAGTACATACAAGTCATCATGCTTACATGCCTCTGACAAACCTTGTAATCTGGAACTTTTCCAGGAGTCAGTCTAGCTTCTGGTTCTTGTGCTGTAGACTTCAGACTTCATCTCAGTGAGTTAGCCTGTCCACGTACTGACAGGCGATCTACTCTACTCCTCCTCTTCAACACAACATATTGAACCTCCTCTCAGCAGCAGTCAGACCAGCGTGACTTTAGCTCTACACTTCCACCTGTCTTTAGTGTGTGTTGTAGCACTGATCACACGCCTGCTCCACTAAATTCCCCCCGTTAAAGAAGTACCACTGTGTTAGCACTTCAGTGCTGTTGCCTTGTCATTCCTTCATTCATCCGCCACTCACACTTGAACACCTGTCGACCAGCCAAAGATCTGAATGGTCTGGACCCAGTTTCTGAAACACTATAAGCCTGTAATGATCATACTGTAATATAGCCAACCTTATGAGTGATTTTGAGGTGTATGTAACACTATTTTTTATAACTCTTTGCTTTTATGAAACTCAATCCTTACCTTTAGGAGTAGCGACACTTTTTATATAGTTAAGATTGTGTTCCTTTGGGAAAACTGGTGTCCTTACCTGAAGTATTTGGCATTCTGGAAACCACACGCTGCGTGGACTTTGTTTTGTCACACCATTCTGATTTATTTCTTCTCTCGTTCTCTTTAAATGTTTCTGATGTCCACACGCACACACTAAGGGCCTAATGTCAGTAAAACATCATTCTCTACACTATATGCTTTTCCAGATTGAGAGAGAAAAAAAAAGAAAGACAAGATTGTGGAGGATTGATCAGTGCTCTCTCTCTCTCTCGTTTTTTTCCTCTATACTGCTGCTCACAATATGCTGCTTTACTCTTTCAGTTGTTAGGCCTATCCATTACAGTTGGTTTTCTAAAGCACTGGACAGTCGTTAAGGCTCAGCAGAACGGTTCCTCAAAACATCTACTGAGTAGACAAGAGGTCAGATCATCAATATACGACATGGAATACAGTGTGAAGGCCTTTGTAGTTCACAATCTTACCAACTTTAAAAGTTCTTCATTGCACTTAACAAAAAATGTTCTTTTAACTCCTGATTTGTAGTAATCTTCTCTAAGAGGAATTCCAGGGCTGAAACGTGGGGCCAGTGATAGGGAGACCTGGTTGGAAGATCAAGTTTTGCTGGAAATAAAAAAGAGGAATTGTTTAAATAAAAATCGCATTGTATTGCGTGGCACAAGACAGAATCCAAATCTCCATTCTTTACAAGGCCTTGTGCTTGTGTTGTTGCATATGTATATGGATGGGAGTGTATCACATGTAGATGTAGTGATGTACATTTTGATGTCTTTATAATGACAAAAAAATAGAGATCAGTGATATTTATTTCTGTTTGTTATTTTTTTCTTTCTGTAAAGAAATGGACAAAAGGGTTGGCCTTTTGCAAAGTGAATGTCAGTTTTCATTGAATGCTGCCAAGGTTCCTTAGTTACCTGTAGGTGACAGATCTACTACAAAACACAAATACATATACAGACACAAATAGGACAGCGATGTCCAGTAGATTACGGGTAGTCATGATAGATTTGACATGACTAGAATTTTAAAAGAGATACGTTTACAGTAGAAATAGCGCTTGTTGCAATGCCAGTTCTTTGCAAACCTGAAGGTAGACTGACTGAAAGAGTTTGATTTGATTTTTTTTTCTTCTCTCAAGTATCATATTATTAATTTTATTGTATTTCTTCAGAATGCAAAACCTCAGGTTTAGTGAAGATGCATGGATGCATTCTAATTGCAATAATGAGCTTGAGGTTTTATAAACATCAGTTTCCAGGCACTGTTATTTTGCTTGGCATTCCGAAACAAAAAAAAAAGAAAAAAGGGGCCTTGTTCTACTGTACTGAGACATTTTCAATTGATAATGCTTTTATTTTTTTCTTTGTTGCAAAGAAATATATCTGTGTCATTGAATTGATTGGTAGAAACTGATTTGGTGAAATGGCTTGGCTGGTACTCTTGTCTTCTCGTAAATTATGTATCTGAGGTCTCCTCGTTTTATTTTATTTTCTCCCCACCTCTAGTTGAGATGGTATACTTTTTACATGCCATTGGCTTAATGTGTATCTGAAGAATTTTCATGTATTTTCTTTTTTTTCCTTCAATTTTGAATTAAAAAAGTGAATGAGACAGAAACTGTGTCGAGCTTTGCTTGTAGCGTGTTTGTTGTGTTTAAATACGTCTGCTGTACGCTATTATGCTATTGTACTATTGTATCTCTGCTGCATTCTTCTTCAGGTGGCACTGGCTGGCTGGCACTCTGATGCTGTGGGTGATGTTCTGAGAGTGTCCATCTGGCGTAACAGGGCCTGGATGATGGCCTGGAGCTGTGGCACCAGTATCTCAGGGCGTGCCAGATTGCCAGAGGCGGGCACATGGATGAATGCTGCCCTCCTCTGCCCGTAATGTAGGGAGCAGTAATACACAAAATCACACAGGTACCTGCAAGGGATATCATAAAAGGTGGTTCCAAAAAAAAAAACTAAACTGCATATACCTTACCCACAGTTCTCTGCACATCTACAAAGCTGTATTGGCTCAGTCTGTGCACAATGCATGAATTATACAATTTGGTCAATGATAATAGGGATGAGTCATACATTTTTGACAATTTTTCCCTGTTTCTACTGTTATTATTCCTGAACCTTGATATCATTATTGTATCACAATTTTCAACGTTGGATTTTATTACCAACCCAGAGCTCATAATCATAGATGGCTGCACTGTACATCCCATTGGGATGTTCCTATGGTGTTTGGATGTGCAAAATACAGTATAATACATTATTATTAACAGGTAGAGCTTAAAATCTGGGACATATTTAGGTTAGATTTACCATAAAACACCAGTAATGGATGATAAAACCAGTTGTGGTTAGCTTTAAAGTCTTTAGCAGAATGCTTTTGGAATTGTTTTGAAATATATATATATAGATATCTGAATGTTTACCTGGAACCCCTTTAACCCATGTGTGACATCATTCTCAGGTCCGAACTCCAACTTTGGAGGTAAATAGAATGCAGCATAAATTGCTATATAAATCCCATCTAGTAAAAACATTACTTGTGACCAAAGACCATAAACTTTAAACAAATCTTTAAAGTATTTTAAATAAGCCTGAGAAATGTTATAATGAATTCAAACTAATGTAAAAGTTAGTTTACATTGCTATAAAGTTTGGCCTAAATCTGAGGGTATTTGTATCTATTTGAAATGTGTCTTGGCTAAATTTACACTTGCATTTTATTTGTGGCTATGCCTTATCCAGGTATAATCCTGATACTCAAGCAAATGAAGTGACCAAGTTCCAAAAAGGGTATTAGACCACCTCAAATAAGGGAGAATTAATAGAGAGTTTGTTATAAAGCTCAAGCTTCTATTTCAGAACAGTATTTTTTGCCTAAGGTACTGTTGAGAAACCCATCCCAGTTCAGATAGACAATGCAAACACAATTCTAAATATAACCCCAAAGTAAATTTGGTAACTGGCTTCCAATAAAAGAGCCATTAGCAAGTACAAACCTCCCAGCGTCCCTGGAATAGATGACATCCAGACCGAGCCCTTTTAAGTGCTTGGCAAGGGACCTCATGCCTATAATGGAGTCCAACTGATCCGCTCCTCCTTCAACGCAACAGTTATTAGCAGGACAGGAGCCACACACATCTCTCTCTTTGTAGCCATGGTTCTTGGCTGTTTGTTCCAGAATGATGCATTTGGCCCCTGGTGCTATGCCCAAGTGGACAGCAACCTGTTAATCAGACAGAATGGATGTGGTCAGCAGTGGATACTGGAACCCCTGTTATGATTTTAAACCAATAACAACTTACATAACTTCCAGTCTCTGGTTTCTGCAAGCAGCATTACACAGATGCCATATCCACTGGGCTGTAATGTACCATCTTGTGGACATGGCAGGACCTGGTTATAATTCTTTTGGACCGTTCTTGTTTTTGCCAGTGTTCCTTTTCCACGAATACATGCAATGTTTACTCAGGGACTTACAGAAACTCTTAGAGGCAGGCAGATGTTCCAATAGGATTTACTTAACACTTTAATCTACAAATTCCAAATGCCCTAACTTTAAATATTACTGTTAAACCTGTCTTAATGTTTAACACTGACATGCTCTTATCCTCACTAGTCATCGGGCCTGCAATTTTACCATGTTCTATTGATGCCAAAGAATGCTGCACAGACTATGGATCATTATAGCCAGAAACCACCAGTCATGATCATTACTACTTACTGCGTTGTCCACTGTGGGTAGTAATGCCTTCTATGACGTATTACCAGTACACACATGATGCTGTAGCTAAAGGAATGTTAAATACCTGCACAACTTCAGAAATGAAACGTCCCATCCATCTGGAACAGACTATTACAGAACAGAGACTAGTAGGAATAGCAGTATGTAAACTGACCCTGCAGTGTGACTTTTTTAAATATAAAACATCTTTCATAATTGTTTTTGTATGTATATATACGTATATATATATATACGTATATATACGTATATATATATATATATATATATATATATATATATATATATACGTATATATACGTATATATATATATATATACGTATATATATATATATATATATTTTTTTTTTTTTTTTTTTATGACACAGTTTAAAGAATTGACTTAAGTACCACCGTAAAAACGACCCTAGTGTGTCGGCACAGCGTTAAAAACCTACTCAATCAATCAATCAAAAAAGCCTGTAGTGTTAAATCAGGAAGCAGCTTGTGAGGTGTTATCTTCTAACATGCTCATTGCATGTTGATGGGAATTATCTAAAGTGGTAGTTTAAGTGGAATATTCCATTCCTCAACACACAGTATCCCCTGCTTACTGGAAATAGATCCACCCACATTAGACATTTCAATGGGTTACAATGATTGTGACTGGCTGTGTCTGGCTAAAATTTTCAAGTGAATCTGAAAATTTTCATGGGACACCACAGTAGTTCCTGTCCTATGACATCTGGTCTGTGTGTTTATAAATCACTGCAGATTATAGTACAGTGGAGGGCTGACTACATGCATGATTGTCTCCTTAAAATCTCATGTAAGAATGTTGGTACTGTAAATGGGCAAAAAAGTCTGGGGAATCCGACAGCAGCATGCCAGAAATACCAGAGAGTTTTGACACAGCCCTTGTCCAGTGCATCAATGTGATCTTATTTCTTTCATTTTTTTACTTGCCTTTGGTTTGACAGTGTGCCATATTTCAGCAAGGACTTGCTGCGCTTTTGAGTAACTCACAGGAATCTCTACAATGCAGACTTCACTGCCCTCTCTGAGGCCTGCTTTCTTCAGACCCTATGAAAAAAAATCGACACACATTAATCATACTTATTATGACTTGAAATCTGATACATGTATATTGCAAGATACTTTTCCAGCCAGGATCGTTCAGTTTAATATTGCTCTACCACACTCTATCACATTTGAAAAAGAAAAAAAATAGAGATCTGACATACTGACCATGTCAGATCGTAGACCTTTGATGAAATCATAATATATATCTCACTTTTTTCTAGGATCATTCAGCCAACTAAACGCATATTTTTTTTTAATTGCAGCCTAAGAAATATTCAGTGTTCTTATTTCCCATAACATATTTACTATACAGAGGGGCAATGGTAATATCAAACGTTAGATCATTTATTTCATTGGCATGTATCTATTATTAATCTGCAATGTAGGAAATTAATTAAATAAAGAAATTAAGAAAAATATTTAATTAAATGGGGTTAAAACTTTTGACGGGTACTGTATATTTCCAGAAAATATCTTTTTTTTTTCAATATTGTGCAGTCTAATATGAGTTAGTCTAAAAGTTAACTAAGTTACCTTTGCTGCTTCCCAGCTTGAATTCACTAGATACTGCCGGAAAGGACCAAACCCTTTAAAAAGGAAGAAGGAAATACCATACTTATAGCAACACCGAAACAGCTTGTCCAAAAAAACATTAAAAAACAAGTTTTAAGTTTGGAGTAAGAAGAAATGAAATATATTGCCAAAAAAAAGTCTTGTTTCAGGAACTTGTTTGTCTTTACAAAAGACGTTGTATTCTTTAGATTCAAATAATTTTAAAAAAGTAAAAAAAAATGTAACTATATTTAAATTCTCAATAAGGTAAGGTAGCACATGCTTACTTTAACAAACCTGTAACCACGACCAGGTCCTTCTGAGGAGAGTCCATCGACCTCGAGGAGATTTTAGAAATTAAACTGACCTATTCTTTCAGTTTCTTACTGTTTTCTTCCACAACATCCAACACAGTTCCTTTATAACTGGATAAAATTAGACAGACGGGTCTTCTCGGTCTCTGCTCCTCTCAGCGGCCACTGAACCGGTAAATTCCCGCCTCAGACTTTCACTCTGTCTCTCAGAGAGAGGGGCTGACTTTAGGAAGGTCAGAGAGTGACTGAAACAGGAGAAGGAGAAGGAGGAGGAGGAGTGTACCCGCGCTTCTGCACTGTCCATCTTCTTCCACTTGGGAGAGCCATGTCCTCACAGCGCTGAGAGGAGCGGGAGTGTGCGGACTCTCCTCTCACTCAGTAGTTTAGTTCACTCCGCCCGTTTTCAGGCAGACCCTCCTCCTGCTCTGTGTGTACAGCAGCGCACCCTCATAAACACCTTGCAGTAACAGGCCGTGGTGGCTGTTGTTTATAGTAGCTTTTACCAGTCTTAAACCTCTGTATTTGCACTAATGTTTTACTGGTTCTGTTTATACTAGTAATGTCAGTCTCTCTTTAATCCCTCATCATACCTAACCATACCTTCAGCGTTGAAATGTGATTGAAGTAATGTATGTTGTTGTTTCAACGTTGAAACAACATTTAATGTTAACATTTAATGCAAACGTTAAAATGTTAACATTGAATTAACATAATGTCCTCAACATTCTGAATTAGCATTTTACAGTTCATCACCATACAATAAAAAAACGGTTGGATGGAGGAATCCCTGCTTTTTTTCATTCTTACATGATTTGTAATTTTATTTAGTTGTACTTTAGTCAACCATCTCTGTTTTTTGTTTGTTTTTCTTGCTGTAACTTTGGGAATGTAGTAAGGCCATTTTAATTCTCTGTAAAGCTAGTTAACAAGCTTGCTAACGAGCATAGGATTTGTTTTTTTTCTGGTTGACCAGCTAGTCTTGAGCTGGATTTTTTATCAGGGATATAAAGACCAGTTAGCTAAATAAATGTGAAACAAAAAAAATCTCTTCTTTTCATTTTATTGTTTGCTTACAGTTGGATGAAATCCAAAATTCAGACAAATAAATATTTCATTTGTTTGCTAAGTTATACCAAGTCTCTCTGCAAGAAATGAATGTGTATATTGGAATCGGTATCAGTAGATATATACATAAGCAATATCGGATATTAGCATTTCACACATCAGAATTCCCACATCGGTGCATAACTAATTATTTATTTATTTTTAAATTATACGTATATAACGCAATATTTACTAATAAACCCCTCCTCATTCATGACTGGTGCAAGCCTGTCTGCGTACATTATATACCAGCCAATCGCAGACACTGTTGTGCAAGGGGTGGGCGGGGTTTGACTAAAAACAGGTGGGTAAAAAACAGCACCGTCCTGTCACATCTGCTGCTCTTCTTTTTCTGGAAGCTGGTAGAGGAGGAGGATGATGATGATGATGATGAGCGCGCCTCCTCCCCTCGCGCGCTCACTCACTTAATCTCTCACTCACTCTCTCTTACAGCAACAGACACAGAAAGTGCTCCTCTCAGCCCCGCTCTCCTACAGATGAGCACCACGGAGGGCTAACTAATTTTCTCCTTTATTGTTTTGTTTTATTTAGTTATTTTTACAGCTCCGACTCCAGTGAAAAAAAGAAAGATGTTTCACCTGAGGAGACCCTTCGAGAGCGAGAAGCTCCAGCTGCAGGAGCTGAACCAGAGGCTCGGGCAGTACCTGAACAGGGCGCAGCTCCTGGAGCAGGAGAACGCGCGGCTGGCCGCGGAGCTGAGCGCGGTGCGGCAGAGCAGGAGCGGAGGGGAGCGCGAGAGCGGGCGGATGGCGGAGCTGAGGGAGATGAGGAGGCTGGTGGAGCGTCTGTCCTTGGAGAAGAGCAGGGCGGAGATGGAGAAGGAGCAGCTCCGCAGAGAGTTCCAGAGCCTGCAGGCGCTCTGCTCCGACCAGACCTCCGTCAGCAGGGGCATCGGCGGTGAGCTGCGGGACTGCGAGCAGCAGCTGCGCCGCGCTCAGCACACCAACGGCGGCCTGGAGCAGCGGCTCACCCAGCTGCAGCACGAATACGCACTCCTGGAAGACTCCCACAGAAAGGAGGTGGCCCACCTCAGGAGCCAGCTGAGCTCCCGGGCCCTGCCCGTGCTGACCGAGGTCCACCGCGCGGCGGCCCCGGCCGTCAGCATGGAGCAGGAGGTGGAGGAGTACGCGCGCCACTTGTCCGAGAGCTGGATGGAGACGCTGGAGATGTACCGGCAGCGGATGGAGGAGATGGAGGGAGCGGTGAGGGAGGACCAGGTGAAGCTGGAGGACTTCAGGAGGGAGAGGGCGCAGTACGACTCCGAGCTGAACCGGCTGCGGGCAGAGGTGGACAAGCACAGCCAGGTCCAGCTGGAGCTCGAGGCTCAGCTCATGAACATGCAGGAGAACTTCAGAGGAGACGCCATCCAGTATCAGGTAAGAGAGAGCAGTAAAATATCAAAAATAGCCAAAAAATATAAAGTATAGCATTTTATGAATCTGCAAACAAATAAACACAGACCTCCTCTCTTAACAAAGTGGTCCCAGAGCAGGGACAGTGCCACACCCACCCTAAAAAAACATGGAGGCTGCTAGCTGTTTGTTGGCACAGCCCTGAGAGTAACTAGCTAGCAACCATCCATCCAGGTGAGAACAGCACACTAACTACTGCAGTACTGAGAACTCAGAAGAGGTGAAGAACAACCACTAATATAAAAAGAGGACACATAAGGCAATTCCTTTTCATTAAAAAAAACATTCCTCAGTTCCTGCATTTCAGGCCTTCGCAACAGTTTCCAAAATGTTGATACAGAAAAGTATTTACATTTTTTATCCTTATATAATTTCCATTCCTTCTCACATCACCTATAAGACATTATTACATTACATTACATTTAGCTGACACTTTATCCAAAGCGACTTAAAATAATAATGTACACAATGTTTAGCAATAGAGGCCACAGAAGTTAAAGGCAAAAAAAATACTAAAAAATATTTTTTAGGCTAGGCCTAAAGAGGCCAAAGGGAAATAGTGGGAAAGAGAAGGAAAGGTACTGGAAGGTAATTTAGTAAAGATGAAGAAGACATTTTAGCACAGATAAGCCCAAGACATAAAGTGTTTCATAAAATATTATTGTATCCTATTATTCTACTTCTATCTAATACTGACTAGTTTTAAGTTTGGCATACACTGTATAATATATATAAAGGTGATAAAGTTGATGCATATATAGAAGCAGTTAGTTTTATATTGTATATAGTGTGGTTTCAATAGACACTATTATCCCACAAAGCAGTCTTAAATAGAAACAACTTCTAATACATAATGTGGGCTACTCACATTTGGAACAATTATTTAAAAAAAAAGTGAAACTGTGACTGGAAAACTTGCAGTGATGCGTGTTGGCGTAGCAAAATAAATTAGCATGTTAATGGTTTTGTGCTCAACCATGATAAACTATAAAGGTAAATAATGTTTTTTTGTCACATGTGACACAGATGTTTTATCTTTTTGTCAGTGTAAACAGAACACTGAATATGACATTTGCAATTTCGATTTGGGCCGCATTAAAATGTTCTCTTCAGAAAGGATCTAGACTACCTTGACCACCATCAGAGTACAACAGGATTAGGTCACTTAATGACCTAATTCAGACTGTTGACTATGAGCCAGCCACCTGGGAGACTTGTCTTTATAAAATGCAGTGCAGTGGAGGAAGGTGTTGCAAGAGATCTTTAACAGGTGCATCACAGAAACTTTAAGGCCCAAAATAAATTCTGATTGCTGAGACAAATCATCATAAAACATTTTAACAAATAAACTGTCAGTATTACTAAATTAACTTGGTATTAATAACTTAAAAACTGGTGAATTGCTCCAAAAACCTGCTATTCACTAAAGACATGGAAAACAGCCATATAATTATTATACCACCTTCTCGATTCTACAATCACTGTTCATATTATCAAACACACTGTTGCTGATTGTTGATAAAGACTTATTTTCAAAATGTCTCTATGTAGGTAAAAAAGTCCATATCTGATCTTTTTCCTCATATGTGACACAGATGTGTATGTATGGCAGTGTGAATGGCAAAAAACACATTCTAACATGGTGCAGTGGCTTACCTCACTGTCCCATCACTGAAAACCTCCCTCACAGCTGTTTGGTAAACATAATATGCTGTGTGTAGCCTAAATGTTCAGTAAAATATGTTTAATGTTGCATTTTAAGGTTGCAAGTAAGGTTTCCATCTTTCATCTTGCATGGAGATTATGTTTGTTCCAGCAGTGCTGCACAGTAAAATGGTGCTCTCGAAACAAAACCCCCTGGACACTCCTGCATATCTGCTTTGCTGTTTTTTGGCAGTCATATAAGGGTTTGAATTTGTTACCAGCATATGAGCAGTCATTACTTAACCTGTGTGCACACAAACCTGCATAAAATCACTCTCCATCGTCAGGCAGCAGGTGATGAGTTGCTTGCACTTGGCCTTGTTGGACCATATTGTACTTCTAAGACACATCAGAAAGGATCTAGCCTACTTTGTCCACCAGCAGAGTACGAGAGGATTTAAAGGCTGGACGCTTAGCAGAATTACTTAATGACCTAAATCAGACCTTTGGCTATATGCCAGACACCAGTCAGGTCCCTTTTTTAAATTGAGAGCAGTGGAGGAAGGTGTTGCAAGAGATCTTCAACAGGTGCATCGCAGAAACTCTGAGGCCCAAAGAACCCCACAGGACCATGACAGAGCAGGTATTATTTCAATGGTGGATAGGTAGGAGTATCTAATACAGTAGAGAGTGTGTGGCCACAGCGTTTAAAAACTCAAGCAGCACTGATGTGTCTGATCCACTCAGAACAACACACACTGAAAAACCACCACTATGCTAGTGTCACTCACTGCAATACCGAGAATGATAAAAAAAAACTGCTTTGTGGTGGTAAGAGAGCTTCAGAGAATAGTATAAGAGTGAATAGGCCAGCTCCTGTTGGTCCATCTTTAATTTCAGATAATCAAATTTTCAGATGAAGAGAAATTGCCAAGCTAACTATTGTTCTCTCTTGTAGATAATCATTGAGGAGCTGGAACAAGAGCGCAATCTTCTGGCCAACACCATTTCGGAAAAGCTGAAGGAACATCAAGACCTCCTGCAGGTCAAGATGGGGCTAGGTCTGGAAGTGGCAGCATACAGGTAAGAGTCACTATGAACAACCATTGGCGACTGTGAACAAGTTGTTAAATAGCTTATACTGACGGCCTGAGATTGTGAACATGCAGGTAGAAATACACCAAAACATATTTTTTAACAAAATTAAACATTTGGCCAAATGCAAAATACTGAATGAAGCCCTTTTTGCCACTTTCTTTACTGTTAAACACGATAATGTCTATAGAGACATGTTTGCACAATACCACTATGTATGCTCCTAGTGTGTATGTGTGTGTTCACAGTATAGATGGGTTTAAATTGGAGGCTAAATTCCATCTATGCCCAGCACAAGTATGCTCTATATAAACCTGACTGGTGACCTGACTTGGCCTTTATCTTTAATGACTTGTGACTTGATTTGGACTCTGGCCTAGACACTGGGGCCTTGACTCTGACTCTAGACTAAGGACTTGTGACTTGATTTGGACTCTGTTCTACCTGCATGACTTTATGTGGACTCTATGCATAAAGTTTTGTAACTTACCTTGGACCCTATCATAAGGACTTGCGACTTGATTTGGACTTATAGAGCCTAAATACTAGTCACGTTAGTTGGATTCCAGCCTAAATACTTGTGACTTGTGACTCTAGTCTAATGAGGCGGACTTTAGCCTTAAGACTGGGGACTTGACTTGGACTTGTGTTTTGTAACTTGTGAAAATCTATGCAATAAGCCAAGCATTTTTAAGTTCTGTTTTTGGATTTTAATGTAGTATTTTATGTATCAGTAAATATAATTAATGACAGTGGTGTGCTGTATATTGATTTTGTATCCATGGTTGGTAAAATAAGGCTCTAAAGATGGCAGGCTGGTGTATCTTCTCACCTTCCAATATGTACACAAAGTAAATGCCAGACCTTTTATAGAAAGCTCCACCACACACACACACACACACACACAGAAACACAAGCATTCAAAAACACATGTTCTTACTGCTGCTGGGTTTATATTCTGTTGGTTCTTATAACAGAGTGTGTCTGCTTGGGATCCTTCTTTTAATTTTCTTATGCGGTTCTTTATTACAAATGTCCTTGTCTTTTTGGTCAGGTCACACTGTCATGGCTCCTGTGTGGAATATTTAGAATGTCTTCCTTGGTGACGTGTTGGGGAGGCAAGAGAGGCTTTTTGTGTGTGTCACAGCTCCACATTCTAAGCTGTAACGGAAACAGACAGAGTGCATTGTGGATGTTATTTTTAGTTTGGTCTTTCGGCAGACCCAGAGAAGACATCCACAGGGGAAACGTAGTGAACGCTAAAACGCTTCACTGAAGTATTTAAAGTGTTGCTTTTTGCTTTCCACTGCATGTGCCGTGCCGATATATACTATCACTATTAAGGTAGGTTTCCTTTAAAAGAAGACTGAAAGGGTATGACTGAAAGGAGAGTGTTATTTATCATGCTGGGGTTTTTTTCTACACAAGAAAAAGCTTATTCTTGGCAATCTTTTCTTCCTTTTGGTTTAAGGTTTTGCTTTGTGATGGCAGGGCAAGGTGGTCATGGCTCTCCAGACAGGTGAAAGAAATACCCCTAGGTAATCCAAATTCACAAAGAAGAGAACATTTCTAACTGTAGTTTTGTTGTGTTTCTCAGAGCACTACTGGAAGAAGAAGGAAGACATGTTCAGATGAGGTCTGATCAGCGTGCAAGAGAGAGAATAATAGGTATGATAATTTATTTTCCTAATTTTTTAAATTTTACTGAATGCAGTACTAAAACTAATAATAAAAGTCTCATTGTAGATTGTCTATTACATCTTGTCATTTTCTCACTTAGATATTAAACTGCCATCTCAGTACACTCCCAGGATCTCCACCACTCAGCCAGAAATGAGAAGCCTTCTCACAGGATATGGTGTTAAATATATGGAGCCTGTATCCAGCATTCGTACCTCAGCTACATCCAGTCATTTTGATTCCCAAAGACCATCTCGGATTGTGCCCATCACTATGTCGAAACATGCCCAACAGAGTCCTGCTGCAAGAAGGGATATGATCTCTTTCACCAAAGCAACACAAGCAGCAGCTGCAGCGAGCGCAGCCAAGACTAGAGCCTCAGCAAGTGACAGAACCAAAGACGTGTCACAGAGCGCACATAAAACATCACCTGACCTCCCTAAATCAGCAACAGGAAGTAAAAGAGCCTCCAGTGCTTCACCAACCACAGAACAGAAATCAGTGAGAGTTGTGTCGCCTCCCATGATGAGTCTGAGCAGCTCTGAAGAAAGCCACCAGAAGGTTGTTGATGAGAAATACAAGAGGTTTGAAACAGCAGAGACCGATCATGCCAAGGTATCACTGAAACCAAGTGAGGAAGCAGAGTATTTTCAAAAGGAAGTGTCCAAGCGTAAAGATAATAGAGATTTGAAAGATTCTGGAAATGTGGGAGCGAAGGTAATTGCAGGTGAGGAAAAAATATTAGACTCAGTGTCCATGGAAGAAATTATTGAGAAGGTCATGAAGCCAGCTGGCCTGGATACAAAGCTTAGTTCTGGCTCTGACTCAAAGATCACATATCACGTAGAGAAAACACAGCAAGAAGATGGAAGTACCAAGACTCAAATAGTCCTGCAGTCCAAAGTGGAGGAGGATCTGGATATTTCAGATGATTCTGCCTTAGAGGAATTCCTCAGCAAGGGAGTGACAAAGGTCTCACTGGAAGATATTGAGGGAACCCCAACAGGAAGCATGATTCAAAACCTGCTAAGTCTTGGTCTTCAAGGTGAGAGTCTTGAAAACAAGTCTGTTAATGTGGAGATCATAGAGGAACCAGTGGAATCTCAAAGCGATGAAGAAGGGGAGGTTGAAATTGAGGAGACTGTGGAGGTGATGTCCAAGCCATACTATAAACCTTCATCAATGTTTTTCCAGATTGAAGAGCCAGAAAGCGAACATCAGGCAACTCAACAACATGAGAACACCAGTGAGACAGTGACTGACTCAGAGTATGGCAAGAGGAGGTCTGTGCAGGTTCAGGAGGTATCCAGAGAGGAGAGTCTCCCTTATTATTCCCAGGGACAAGAGACTCAAGAGTACTTCGTTTCCACTCCTGAAGACAATCTTTCTGAATCTGAGGAGGGTGGTGGATTTATGTCTTATGGACATTATGGAGTGGTGGATGACCTTTCAGATGAGAGATACTACCAGGATGAACATCTTCCTACACGCAGAAGATACTCTGATGAAGATGACAGCATCAGAGAGTCACCTGAGTATGCCAAAAGAGACACTTTTCCACAGTGTATCATCGAGGAAGAAGTACGTGTTTCTCCAATAGTGCAAGAGTCCATGCTAGAGATCCTGAAAGAAGAGTCACTGGACCCAAGGGAGCAGCTGAGGGGAGCACTGGAGCAACTGGAGAGCACAGTGTCTGGATCTCTGAAAGAAGAGCTTACTCTTCTCACAAAAGCTGGTGGAGCTTCTGACGGTGTCTCTGTGGATATTAAGAAGGTAGAACAGGCAGCAGACAACGGAACGATGACCTTCGTGGCAGAGCTCAGTGTCTCCCAGAGCCTGGAAGAGTCTGGGCTGCTGGAGGATCCGGGAGAAGAGCTGTCGCAGGAACAGGTCTTAGAAGCACTGCGGTCCTCCAATCCTGGACTACACCAGGCCATTAGTGCTGGAGCTGGTGGAGGCTATACCATGAGAGTCTCCAGAGAGGAGGTCCAAACAGAGGGAATGCCTTGGATGACTGGTCTGGATGAAACTGAAGACTGGAGCAGCTCAGGTAGTGAAGTTGGGAAAACAGAAAAAGTCATCAAGCTGGGGCCTAATGAGCAATCGTTCACATTTCAAATGGATTTCAACAACGGCTCAACTGGGTCAACAGACTTACAAGAGGTGGATTCTCAAGGACAGAGCGTCAGATACGAAGCTGGTGTAGACGAGTTCCTTCAGACCCAGATGACTGATCCTTCATTAAAGGTCCGTCATGAGAAAAGAATTGCTACCGTTTACCTGGAAAGCCCAAAGGAGGAATAACTGAAATCCATATGAAATCACCTTGCAGCCTATTTTTCCATCTGGAATAATCTGATTCATGTGTTTAGACACAGAAAATTATGGGACACATTGGATATGCCAAAAAAACAAAACTCAAATAGATCTGAAGTTAATGAAGAAACCCCAACATCACAGTGACCTGAATTTGTAGTAGCACAGAAATAGCACATACATTAACCCCTGTATTCTTTATGCTTTCTATAGGTGATTATTTCTTGGTTTTTCCTTGATTCACACTTTTATCTTATGTTATTTCTTGAAAATATTGTCTTGATCTATATTTTTCTACTAGTTACATGATCTTTATCTTTTATTTTGATGATGCTTTAGCTTAAGTTTCTACTTTTTCATGAATAAGGTCCACTTTGTCTAACAGTTTAACCTAGACAGCGTGTATTTTCTGTGTTAGTGACTTTAACAGAGCATTAAATCATTTTTTTAAAAGTTAGCTGAAAAATGTAATGCAGGTTTGACCAAAGTTTAATTATATTAAGAATTCATGCAATCCATGTAAGAACAGAACATGAAAAAAATATTTGCTTTTATTTGGAGTTCAAATATTTGATCATACCATCTGAAAAAAGCAGACTTGCACAGTACAGCCTACATTTCGCTGCTGTCAGTGTTTGACTCTGCGATTAACTGGAAATTTCGGACTGTCCTTCCTGCCTTTTCTTAGATCCTTTAATCCTTAAATAACATTAGAGTGGAAATCACTAATCCCACCATCCTGTGCATCCAAGATGAGGGCTTTTACAGTGTTCTGTGCTAAGTGAGTGCAAGCAAAAAAGAATGACTGAGTGAGAGAAAGAGAGAGAAAGCTATACAGACCAAGAGCAATACTCACTCCAGTAGTGTCTAATAGCACTTGAACTGTAGTTTGGTGCCAATAAGTCTGTCAGAGCCTGAAACTCAGAACCAGGATTTGCTGTAGCAAGCTTGTGTAATGCGTGGTTATTTTAGTACCATTGCTCATGCTTCACATGCTGGTAGTGGAGGGAATGAGAAGGAGTGAGAGAGAACAGACAGGGAGAGAGAGAACGAGAGGGTGAAAGAGGGTTCGTAGAATAAGCCTCTTTAGAGTGTTCCATTAACACATGATTTCCTAAAGAGATGTGTAGGGCTTACATACTAACATATGGCTGGTGTCCCAATTGCATACCGCACACTAATACTAAAAGGTATATACTAAATACCATATTTTAATAGTGCAAAATATTAATGTACTAAACTGTTTTTACTAACAGGAAATGATAAGGCATCGCTAAGGCAAGTTCTCCTGCAAGTTATTCTGATGCCATTGCATGCCATGTTTCTCAAATTGTTTCAGACCTGAGTAGTAATTTCCTTTGTTTTGCATTGCGTTCTGAGTGTGCATCTTGGGTATTTTATACTCAACTTGTAGTGATTTTACATGCTCAACAAATAGTGATTAGTATGCAATTGGGACACAAACACCCTATATGCAATATTTTCTTATGTTCCAAAGCCGCCATTTTCAAAATTGAAGTGCAAGCATGTACAAGCATGTGCATCTTCTGCTCTATATTTTTGTATTTTTTCTTAACTTTGTCACTTAAACTAAGATACTGCTTTTGCCAGACTGTACACTGTAATCTGCATTGCACTAGTAGCCTCTTGATGACTTGCATTTGGTTTGGGGCATGTATAGGAATTCTCTACTTTAGAAAGCTTTCATTTAGCTCTGCTGTAATCTTTTTAGCCAAGGTTTATGCCACCTGTTGTGTCACATGTGACTGTATTGTGCCTGTTGCTGATGAGGTTATGAACAACACTTTCAAACCCTTTAAAGAAGCTTGCGTTAGCACTGAATGTGTCATTAAATACTGCAGAATTAGATTATCTGTCTTCAGTAGTCATTTATAGTGCTGGCGCAAATATATTGAACAATTGAGCTTTCATTCATTATGCTGGCATTTATTTCTCTACTTATCATTAATCAATTTTGTATAATGGTAATGTAGAGCTTAAAGTTGGCCGGTTCTAATAAGAAAGGAAAGGCTGTTAACTTGATGGCCTTCTTTGCAATGCTGCGGTCACATAAAACCAGGCTCCAATCTCTATGAAGACAGATCAAAAAGTTTAAAAAATTAACTTGTTGGTTACATCATCTGTGGAGGAGAGAGGATAATATTGTGATGAAATCGTGCCCCCTCCTAGATCTGCACAAGCACAGTAGCCAGAACAAGTTAAGAATGTACAGTTTTGTGCATTATTAATCCAAATGCTGATAATTTTTTATCAGACTATATCAGCTATTTAAAAATGTTTTTTTTATCAGTTATTTGACACTCAGATTCAAGTATGTTGGTCTCTCCACATTCGTAGAAATCAGATCCTGTTCAGTGGCATTTCAAATATGGCCACCAAGTAAACAGATAAGCCTATAGGTTCTAAGCCTGTAAGTTAACAAGCTCTTTTTGTTGAAGGACTGGGCTTTATCTGGAAACAGACACCACTCGGTTTTCAACCAGTGACTGATCTCTTCATTTATAACACCAAAGAACAATGCAATAGAAGCAATAAGTTCATACCAGTCATCTCAACAAACTGCATCATTCTGCACAACAACAAAAAACAACAACCAAAAATTTCTATGCAATATGATGTGCGCACTAAAAAAATTATATTATTAAATGATAAGAATAAAATACTCAGCAACAGGCCTATATGCAGAGGAGATTTAATTAATTATCATACATTTGTTTGTGTATTGATCTTAATCTTAAAAACACTTGGTATGCTATGTAGCATACATATTATGCTTGGCATAATAGCATTATATGCTAATATAAACTTCCATAATATGTACATTATGTTCAGAAAAAATTAGGAAAATCCAAAGCCTGTTAAATGCAATTTAGGCCAGCCCTTTATTCATTAGCTGCTTACAAACCATGATGCTTCGTTTACAGCACAATCTTCCCTTGTGGTAGAATTTGATTTCTTTGTGTTTCTTCTACACTTTTCTTGCATGGGAGAGGTACACTTGTTACACAGTAAACACATGCCACAAATTGTTCACTTTCACATTAAGAATGCAGTTTTGGGTTTATAAAGTTAGATATCTAAAAGAGTGTATTTCTGCTCCTAGAATATTGACGTTTGGCAGCTTTTTGTCCACCTGTAGCCTGGGCATTGGTTCACACCTGAAAAACAATAAAAGCAAATCTTGTGTGCTTCAGAGTCAGTGTTTTAAATCTTGGTTATGTTAGAAATGTGAAATGACACAAATACTGGGGATTACATTTTTGGATGTTATTCTACATGTTACTGTTGGATGCGTACTGTCAGCTTAAAAACAGATGCAATTGTATGAGAGAAACTGACAGAGTAACATAGAAAGTCTCTTGGAGAGAACAAACCCCCCTGCAGAGCTTGTCTGCCTTGCAAGAAATATTAGCTTGGTTTGCTGCCAATCCACACCTTTCCTCTAATGAAATTGGACTGTTCCATTAGTGCTGGGAATCTCATGGCATAAAGGTTCACTTCTGTAATAAAATACTTAGGAATGCTAGCCTTTGATTAAAGTAGCACAGTATTATACATGGTGACCATAAATGGACTTGTAGGCCAAGAAAGACTTCCACAGCTGACCATATATATAAACATGCAGATGCAGGTCATTAGCTGCAAGAGGCAGGTCATTAGTTAGCCACAAAAACAGGATGTGCAGGTTACAGTTTGTTAAAATGTACTTAAAAAATACAAAGCTCTGGAAAAAAGTCAAGTAAAACATGGTGGTGGGAATATTGTAACTTGGGCTTGTATAGCTGACAAAAATACTGACTCACATTGATAATAAATTGTATACTGCATAGAGACATCTTATCAGGTTGAATTGATTTTTACCAAGATAAAAAATGACTGTCTGGTGAATGTCTGAAGTGTCTGAATCCCACTAAGCCTGCATTCATATGTTTAAAAAAATATATAAGAATAGGCACCAAAACAAATATAAGCTAAAACCGCCAAAGTACTGTCTGCAAATATATGCAATAAATAACTAAATTTACTCTACAGTCCACTAAAACAAGGAATGAGAATTTGGGTTAGAGTTTCTAGCAGGTTTAGCTGATAAGACTTAAAGCCAGACTCCCTGTTGCTGAGCAAAGCCCAAGCATGAGTTTGGAGGAGAAGGAGGAGCTGGGATGGCAGTAGGGTACATATTTTCTTGAGGAGAAGGTTAGCATAGAGATGGAAAAGTTTTATAGGGCACATAACAGTTGAGAGACATCCTGTTAATGCCAGCACCTCTGGCAGACGGCTGCACTATGCAGGACTATGTGCTACACCCTGTCAGCATCACCACCAAGACTTAAAACTGGTCGTACCAGACTGTCACGGAGTGACTCAAAATGGCAGTGGGTCATCTTCAGTGACAAGTCTCTGTGGCTTTTGTCTTGGCCAAAACGAGCAAAGAATCTGTGAGTAGAAGCACCGTGCCCAGGTGATTATCACTCCACCTCTACTGCGGACTGCAGAAACTGCATTAGAATATTCAAGCTGCATGGAATGCATTATTGAAGGACACAGTAGAGGTGGGCGATACAAAGTAAATAAAGGGCCAGTATTGCCGATATCAATACCGATACTTTTTAATATTTAAACTTCATAGATCCAAAGGATCCAAAAGACCTAGGATAGAATTTCGCCAAACATTGTACGTGACAACAAAGTACTTTATCACAATCCACATTTTTGTTCAGAAACAATGGAACAAAACAAAGTTTGGAACATTAGGAAATGTTACATTTTTTGAGGTAGGAAAGGAGAAACCACAATACAAAAATAAAATAAAAATTATCACCTCACTACACATCTTTTCTAGTTCTTTGTTTCTTTTTTCAAATAGAATTGTGCTTAGGAAAAACAATAAAAAAAGAATTTTCTTCCTTTCAGTGCAATTATGTTTTTTTCTTAAATAAACAGAGTGTAAAAAAGGGAGAGAAAAAAAGCTTGAGTATCAATATTTTTACACAAGTATTGCTCAATACCAATAACAGCGTTGGTATCGATAGTATCGAGATTTGGACCGATCCGCCCACCTTTAGGACACAGTTAGGAACCTACTGCTAAATGCAGATACTAGCTAGATATAAAATGCATGTAAATATCTGGTGTAAACAGGCCCGTAGTGTATTCTTTCTGTTGGGTAAGCATAAGGGAAGGCTGGCTACTTGGCTAGGGAAAACTTGGCACAGAGCTATCTCAACCCATTCAGTTTCCACAAATAAAGCTTCCCCTCAATCGCCTCTCAGAATCAAAACACCTCTCAACACTTAACACACTGCATACTGGCCAGTGCACTGCTCAGTTCAAGCCATTTTCTGCTAAAGAGCGAGGGCCATCTGAGCTTTGTGAAGGACGCGCAAGAATGCCAGCTGACTTTAGATACGTTTGGCACTGTCTCAGCATGTCTTGGCTACTGGTTGATCACTAAAAGTGAGTTTCTATTTTCGAACCTAAAGCACTTTCATAAATGAACACACACATGCTCGCTTACTCTCTGACACACACACACACTGGACTCCGTACAGCTGTTATGTAAGAAGAATAACAAAGATAACCAAGCATTTCCACCAATGGTCAGATTGGATTCATGCCAAAAGTTCCTCTAAACTCAAGGGAAGGTGACTGTTCAGTGTTTCCTTGACGATTAGGGACGAATGAAGCTTGGAAAGATAGAACAAAGTCAAACTGAATGTTTTCATCACCTCTTTTCAAAGCCAGGGATGATGTAATGGAGGCACTTTTTCATCAGGAAAGCGCTTGTAAAAGCAATGCGTCTGTATTTCCACAATCCTGTTTGTGATGGAGATCAGTTCGCCTGGGCCTGTGCAAGAGGTTTCGCGCTGTTTTTAAAAACTTTATATGTATATTGTTATTAGTCCTTTTACATATATAGCTCATATAGAAGGCTTTATAGAACCCTTATAATCAGCTTGCTACCACCTCTTTGCACTCAGCCAACACACGCAACACGCAGTGTACAACAGCAGCAACCACATAGACCTAGGATGGAATGGTAATCCGTATTGGGGCATACAGACCTAATATTCACATGAGCTTTATGTTTTACACAGGGAGAACATGGAACTTCACTCACGTAGGGACTTGAACCCAAGACCCCAGCGCTGAGAGGCAAAGGTGCTTACCACCAAGCCACCATGCCAAATGTATAAGGTATAATAATAAGGTGCCTGCTAAATTTCCCTTCCCCCCTTATGGTGGAAAGAGACAATTAAAACAAGAAGCTAGTTAATACCAAAATTCATTTCTCTTTCATTGAGAAATTAATTCCAAGGCAAAGGGTGACAATCAAAAACAAGGGGTAGGGTTGTAAATGAGAAATGGGAGTGGCCCTTGGCAGTTGATCTTTCTAATATGTGGTGCACAGTCTAAAAAAACACAGCTTTACAGCTTCAAACATCCCTTCAACCATTTCTCAATCGCCTACACACCCCTCCTTCTCTGAATTGGAACCTAATGGACTGGATTCAGATTTTGAAACCAGTGGGGTGTTGCTCTGGGCTTTAGAGCTGCAGCTGTTGTGTTGATTACTCTGGAAAACACCTGACCTGAGTGCAGTGTTATCTAACTGGGGAGTGGGCAAAGGTTAGCAGCCCTGAGGAAGAGCAGACCCCCTGATTCACTGCCTGAATCTTGGACCCGTCTCACTCTTGGATACTACAAAAACAAAGCAACATAGCAACAGAGCTCCTTAACTTACAGACGTGTGGAGACTAGTTACCAGAAATCAGCCACCACACAGCGTTTTCTTCAGATCTTTTCAGGGTGACCTCAGAGGGAACAAATGTCAGTGTGTGTTTGGGATCTTTTAAAGAGAAGATTCTTTCATTTCATAGTCATAGTTCATACATTTCTCTAATGTTTATGAATGTTTTTTCTCAGTTATACCTTTTTGAGTGTTTACACAGATCCTGAGCAACAGGGAATAAACAGTGGTTATTCTTGATGTGGCACTAGCACTCTTATTTCAGGTCTGCTGCTTAGTAACTGTACTGATATAGACATAGGCGTAGGAACCGGGGGGGATGGGTGGGACATGTCCCACCCAATATTAGAAACAGGTGGATTTGTCCCCCCCAAAAATGATATCAGTTCGCTCAGGTCAGCTGTACTATTAATGAGGAGACAGACCGGACCAATCACGGAGCCGGTTCAAGTATTAAGTCACGCCTCTCAGTAGAAACAGCCAATCAGCTTACTGGTTTTGCGGCGCGCGGAGCAGAGGCAGTTTGCTGTTGGGGAAGCCCCGCCCCCTCGCTGTGAGATTTAGCAGCGGGATCGGGACGCAGCAGCTTCAGCTGATTTTAAAACAGATATGGATATACGGAGATTTTTCTAAAAGAAAGGTAACGATAGGCTAACCACTTCAACTGTGATGATATGTTTCTGATAGCTGGTTAAAAAATACACGTCTCTGAATCAGCACACAGTTTAAACCCACTGTGATTAATAAACTGCAGCTGTGTAAGCTTAATTTGGAATTAGCTAGATTGGGAGTCAGGGTTAAAGGAAAAAAATAAAAAATATATGTAATGTTTCCCTGTACCTGATCAGCTAATCACTTTAATTTTCAAACTGTTTATTCATTTAGGATTACAGGACTTACTGGGAGCTATATTGAACGAAAATTGATTTAACTAACTAGTTATCTAGAAGCTGGATGTAGATGATCACCAGAATTTCGTACAGTACTTTAAGTTGGTAGTTTAAAGCAGTTACTTAACCCCGATCACTGCCCTAAACTAGTGTTTTCCACCTGATCAGCTAATAAACAGTCATTTACTGAGTTTACCTGTTAAAATCCTTTAGCCCCCTATGGAGCCTAAATTAATCATGTATATCCACCAGAGGAAGCTCTAGAATATGCAGAACAGTTTTAATATGCAGTAGAATATATAAGAACAGGGTTGAGAAACACTGCTGTAACGTGACTTCTGTTCATTTGTATTTCACAGTAAGACCACATATCCTGACGTTTATAAAAGTCTCTATGAAACGTAAAGTTACATTCTTTTACATAAAAGGACACCATCTTAAGAAGAGCTCTCAGTAGAAAAAAATAAAAGTGCAGGAGAAAATGTAAATATACAACAGAATTGACATGCCAATACATAATAATAATAATAATAATAATAATAATAATAATAATAATAATAACAATAATAATAACAATAATAATAATCTGTTATATTATTTTAAATATTAGGTGATAACTCAGACATTGCTTGCATAATTTTTCTAACAACAGTAGCTGTAATGTGGAGTAACATGTTTAGGTTGTAAAATCACCTTATAATAATAATTTACTTTTAATTAAAAGTAATTTCCACAAATGTTGTTCTAGGAAACTATTGGGTGGGCTTGGGTTCATATTGGCAAATGTGTCCCCCCCAATATCAAGCCCGCTCCGCCCTTGGATATAGAACACAACAGCAGAGATGGGTGTGTCCTGCATATATCATATATACATATAGAACACATCAGGGGTATATGTCACATGTCCTGGATAAACCATTTGTTATTTTTCCAAAATACAATCTTTACTATAGTCAGCTTAATAGATCAGAAGGATTATATTTTCAGTAGTAAATGATAAAATGATCAGTATGTGTCATTAGATATTAAGAAAACATACAAAGTTCAAGCACTGTCATCTGTTGTCAGCAGAGCTTCAACCAGTACATTCTTTTTTAATATAATTTTTGTTAAATTTTTTCACCTATTTTCTCCCCAATGTACATGGCCAATACCCCAGCCCACTCATTAAGACTTCTATCACTAGTGATGCCCCAACACCAGAAAGTTGAAGAGAGAGCAAAGCCAATTGTGCTGTCTAGGGCTCTGTTAGCCGATGGCAAGCTACATGAACAGGATTGGAACCAGCGATCTCCTGGTCATAGTGGCAGAGCTTAGCCCGCTGGACCACTTGGACCCCCCCAATCTGTATATTCAAACTAGAACTGTGCAGTACATCACAGAAATCTCTGTGAATGTGGCCTAGTTGCTAGGTTTAAAAACACAACAACTGGGCAGCAGCCATGGAATCCAGTAAGCAAACGTTAGCTGCTACACAGCCTAAGAAGCCCTTAGCATTTGTCGAAAAAGCTCAGTGACCAAAGATGGTATAAATAGGAATAAATACTGGCAGTGAGTTGAAAAGGTGGAGATGTCGAGCTGCTACTTTTCTCCTGAACAGGTTAGCTATTTTAGCCAGGTCATTTATTACTACAAATTATTTATTACAGCTTAGTTTGTTTACTAGGGATGGGTATTTTAATTCATTTTAATGGTTTGTGTGCAGCTGGGATAACGAGTCAGAAGGTATTGAGAGCTTGCTAGGTTAGCAAGATTAGCTAAACTGATTTGGACTTTGCTGGCTAACACAGTTATGCTACATATGCTAACGTGAACTGTAGTCAGTCACAGCAGAGGAGTCAAAAATATAAGTCAAAAGCTAAAAGACTATATATTGAAATAAACATTATAATCTGCTCCTCCTCTGTGACTGACTGCAGTGCACGTTATTTTGATAATGAGCCCTGTACTAGTTGGCTAGTTGGCTACATTAGCTACATAGCTACATTTGGGACTAAATAAACAAACAACAGACACCAAACTCATCAACTAAAATGATCATCAGACTACCGATAAAGTAGTAATTAACATTATTTTGTCATGTATTTTTGTCATTTATAAAGTCTGGCTGGTTGGATCAGGTCTGTTGTGATAAGGAAATATAAACTGAGAAGGGCAGCAGATTCCCAGGAGCAATATTAAAATATGAATGTTGGATTAATGCTGTATTAGCTGGACAATATGTGTGCATGTAGATGTGTGTGATTATTTTGACAGGAGGGAATGTGTAGAGGGCAGTGCTGGACCCTGAGAACACAGTGGAAGACTACAGCCACACCCTCTTCTTCACTAAGCAGCAGAACAAGAAACACACAAGCCATTTACAGCAGCCCAAGGGAAGTGAACAGTCAATTCAGGGAGCAACCCCATAGACTCATATCCCATTTTCATACAACATGCCATTAGACAGCTGAATACACAAGAGAGTACTAATGGCCAATTCTCTTACATCAGCTAATAGACATCTGATACTTTTTATAATTTAAAACATATTTTTAGCAGAAAAGAAGATAAAACCTTTGGACACATACAGATTTTTTTTTTTAAATCAAATATTCCCGGCATTGCATTACCTACCACCCACAAAAATATGTAGGGCTGTGTATCTAGAGCTTATGATTTGATGAGATATATTATATTACAACATATTGTGATCTAAGAATTACAATATATGAGGCATTGCCTGACAACACTCTTTACATCTAGGACCTCAGACCATTTTTGGTATGATGTATTAATAGTTTGATGTACCTGTACTCAGTTTTTGAGAACAGCTAACATTTTTTAAAACTTACACATAAAATTAACACCACAATACAATATAAATATTATACATTTGAAAATCGAAAATGGTTGAAAAAAAACGATGCAGAGCTTTCAGACCTCAAATAATGCAAAGAAAACAAGTTCATATTCATAAAGTTTTAAGAGTTCAGAAATCAATATTTGGTGGAATAACCCTGGATTTAATCACAGTTTTCATGCATCTTGGCATGTTCTCCTGCACCAGTCTTACACATTGCTTTTAGATAAGTTTATGCCACTTCTAGTGCAAAAATTCAAGCAGTCCAGCTTGGTTTGATGGCTTGTGATCATCCATCTTCCTCCTGATTATATTCCAGAGGTTTTCAATTTGGTAAAATCAAAGAAACTCGTAATTTTTTATGTGGCCTGTTATGTTTTCCAGAGCTGTATACAGCAATATATTTAAACCATTATATTATGATACTCGTGTAAAACAATATTTTCTTACACCCCTAAAAAGTGAAGCTATTTCACAGGTACACACTAATGAAGCATGACTTTTCCCCCCGATAGACAGTTTACTTTAGTGCCCATTAGACATCCCTGTGTGAAGGCAGTCAGTGTGGCGACGACACTCTGGAGTGTTGTTTGTAGGGACAGCCTGCGAGTGATATGGGCCTCAGTACTCTCCCCTAATTCTCTGACTCATAGCCATGGCATGAGCCCAGAGTGAGAGGAAACATTATCCAGTGCAGTTCATAAATCACCAGCTACACATGGACTTACTGTTCACATTTAAGATACAGAACATTACCTTTAGCTTTTTAGATTTGAAGCATCGGCTTTCTTTCTTTTTTTATCTAGTGTCAGTGGTGTTTCAGAAATGGTATTTGTTCTGACTGTAAGGTGATTTTCTTTGTGACTCTGTGTGTCTGTAGAAGAAGCAGAAGAAACAGCTGTAATTTACTTTAGCAGTTACTTTAAAGCTCTTCCAGTCTGATATGCATACTCTATGTGCTTTCACTCATCAAAAGTCCTCATAGACACGTCGGTTTACTCAACCACCATCTTTGCAATGCTGGAGAGCAGTTATCTCCAATCATCAGAAATCATCAAGGATCATCATATCTTCTCTATGAATGCAGAGTGATCAAAATACTTGAAACAGAAGGTCAAATTACTGTTTTTCACAAAACACAATTTGCTATGGATACTGCACTTGCCCAGATCTCAACATTTAGGTGAGGTTTCCTTCTACCACACTGATACTCCTCTTCTCTGCATTTTTTAAAATGTATTTCTATGACCGAAGTGTCTATATTCATATTATTATTACTAATAACTTAAGAACACTCTTTAAACAATGTTAAAAATACTTACACTCCTTGGACCTAATGCTTGATTAATGTGTTCTTCTTTAAGAAAAGAACTAAGCAAAACAAAAATGTGGGGATGGTTAATCAGCGGTCATAATTAAAACAGGACTCACAAAGTCGCCCCTACATTACAGAGCTGCATCCTGTTTTGCTCTCTTTCTCTGGTGCCCGCTGTTCTCTTATGACTGGTAAAGAAGGGTACAGCTCTTGGACCTTTTATTAGAATGTAGGGTTGAACGAGTTTAAGAACATCCTGCTGTGCCCACCTCCTCTCTGGGGGCTTTGTCTTTATTAGATTTAAATCCACAATCTCAATCTCAGCCTGCAGTCTCATTGCAGAACAATACTCAGTGTTCCACACAGACTCATCCTCAGAGTGAAGGAATGCTAGTACATTTAACATTAAACTGATATTCTGATAAAAATTCTAAAAAAAAAAAATGTTATACTGGCTGACTATCATGTCATTTGAGAGCACCTGTTGGAATGTTATGCAGAGAGATGAAGGAAATTCATCTTTAGTTCTTCAATTGCTAGTCAATATAGTAAATAACCATATTTATACAAAAACATAAATGTAAGAGATATATAGTAATGCACAGTATCAGAGAGATGTTTCTCCAAATTTAGATTCACCTCAAGCAACAAGTGCAAAGGCCAAAATAGACCTAAATACACTGAGAAAATGAAACCTATTTTTTAACAGAAACAAATATTTTTTACTAGAGGGTTGTCCATTCACAAAGGTTTGCAAATGTTAAAAGTTCTGAATGAAAATTAGTTAGAAAACAGTTGGGAAAATATTTTTTGAATAAACAATGACATATCAAGCTATAAGTCACATGATTCTTATATCAGGTAGCATGGGTAGCAGTGACTGGAAATAATTGATCTGATCATGCTCATTCTTACTGGTCTCAATGCTGTCAACATTCTGAAATGCTGAATCAAAAAAAAAAATGGAACTGCACGACTCTTCTGGAACTGTCTTTATGCTCTAAGATGTATGTTTGAAATCAAGTGCCACAGAGATTTCAGTTTTTGTTTGCGAAAAGAAGAAGTTTAGTACAAAAAATAGTGGACAGGACCATAAAAGAGCATTTTACCATCCAAATGATCCCAAACACATTTAACGATGTAGAGCGTCTGCAGTTTTACTTGATCAAACACGAAAACACCTGAAAACAGTGGAGCTTAATTTATTCCCCTGAAAAATGAAAGCTGTTTATCTGATAGAGACATTTTAGGTGGTTATGGTTGTTTGATACTCATATATTTTCATTTATTTTGTTCCTTGTATCTGATCTCCTCAGAAATATCTAATGCATAATGTGACTGAGTGGCTGTTGCATAATTCTGTACATAAAAATGAAAAAATCTTTAAAGAAGGTATTTTTCTGCATAATATTCATACAATCCCATACATTCTATGATATTTTCCAGTACATTGAATAATCCATAACTTAAAGCTTTGCCGTGAATGGCTCACTTGTGTCTCTAGTGCTCACAATAACAGCTCTGAATGAGAACAATGCGCTCACAGTGTGTGTGTCTCCACTAGTGCTGGTTCCTGCGTAGGACGACAAGTAGCAGTGGTCCACAGAAAAGCCAGAGGCTGACATCATCCAGGGCGGGTCCAGACTCCACCAGCCTGCATGCTAACTACTCCAGCTCCTGCCTGCATTCATCTGCTGTAATGCACTGCTAACTCGATTTCTGCCCTGCACACAGAGGCAACAGCCTGCAAACACACTCTACAGCACTGGAAGTGTCTTCTGATTGAGTGTAAATGTGTACTGTTGCTGTCGTAACACAACCTCATATCTCTGAAATGGTAACTTAGTAGGAAAAAAGCAAAAATGTGCATTAATGTAGATCATTGGAATTGTACTGTAGAATTGGAAATTTTTATTGGCGCTCTTATTATACCTATTGGTGAAATAGTATAAAGAAAGTGAGCTTTTAGGAATTTGACAAGAGTGATTCAGTATATTTGACTCCAAACCATTTTAAACCATTTTATACAGGGATAAGGGTTTGATATGATAGTGAACATATGGTTATGCAGTGCTTTTCAGTCCTTTCTCCTTGTGTGCAAATAAAGATTTGCTTATTTTAAGCACAGTACCTTTGGCAACATTTCCAATATGTTCTACTTCTATTCTTGGTGATAGTAATTAACCAAGTGATTTGTTAAAATCACTGCTGACACTTTATAAAACTAATATCAAGGCTAATACCTTAATTACAGCAATTAGTGAATAATCCTTAAGGGAGGGATTTCAACAAGGCTGTTTGTTTATCTCCAGAATGCTTGACTGAAGTTCTCTCCCACATATTCAGTTTAACTAAAGTCTCCAGTGTGTAAGCTGGAAAAACCCTTGTGGCCTCTCTATTCCCTGCATCAGGATTTCCATTGGCTAGGCCCTCTTTTAGGTGCGGATGGGAAAGAAAGTTGGAAGTGGTCTTTAACCTGTGCCACCAATTCTGACTTCCTGCCTACACACAGTAACCTGAACACAGCATGCCATGCCGTTCCAAAGCCTGCCACACTCCCGGGCATCCTTAGAGGGAGGAAATTACATAACCTGTGGGCAGAAATCTAATTCGGCGTCAATGGTGCGCAGGCGTAATGTAATTAGGGATTTTTACATGAGCTGCCAAGCTGTCCTCTGAGCCTTCTGCTTAGTAATTGTTACCAGACTAAAAGTGACGTAGAGTGTGCATGAAGGCCTCTTCTCTTACACAACAATGTTACAGACACTGGCCAAGCAAAACAAAGAAAAAGGGCATAGTGATACATAAAAATACTCCAGCCTGCCCTTTAAAGGGAAACTTGTGCATATTCTTCTGTTTGTTTAAAGTTGTGCTTGTTTTGTGTCCAAAGTCTGTTTCTTTTCAGGGGCATGGGAAGTAGAGGGTGCTAAGGGGGCTGCAGCAACTCCAGATTTAAGGACTCTTTGACCGTAACTGCTAAAAATAACATGGTCCCTCATCTTCTCGTTCTTCTTTCCTGGTCAGGATGAGTCCAAAGCCTACCTAGAACCACTGGTCTAAAGGCAGGTATAAACAGTGAGTCCATTACAGCCTAGCATATTCAGATAATCTACTATGTTTTTTGCTGAGTAAAATTAAATGTTTAGTTTGTTATATACTGTATATGGGCACCCAAGACTCTTTGATGCAATAATGCAATGATGGAGGACCATTATTATAACATACCAGACTTGAGAGATCTGCAGCAAAGGTCTTGGTACCACATTTTATTACCCTCCTTTCATCCTATTCTCCAATGAGCAGGTGTTATTTGTGTGGTGGATCATTCTGCAGTGACACTGATATGGTGGTGTGTTAGTGGGTGTTGTGCTGCTGGTACGAGTAGATCAGCTGCAGCAGTGCTGCTGGAGTTTTTAAACACTCTGTTCACTCACTGTCCACTGTATTAGACACTCCTACATATCCTGATCCACCCTGTAGATGTAAAGCTAGAGACAGAAGCTCATCTGTTGCTGTTGCACAGTTTGTGTAGGTCATTTTCTAGTCCTTCATCAGTGGTCAAAGAAGGCCACTCATGGAACATTGTCGGCTGGATATTTCTGATTGGTGGATTATGCTCAATCCTGCAAATATACTATAAATATAGTACTATAGAACCTCACCTGTTCCCTCAACACCAGCTCTATAGCCAAGAGAGCTGAGCAATGCCTCTAACCTCTGTGGAGACTTAGGAAAGCACATGCCCCCATATCCTCATCATATTCCACTGAGGTACAGTAAAGAGCATCCAGAACAGAACAGCTGCATCAGTTTGGTTTAGTTAGGGAATTGCAACGTCTCAGACCACAAGACCCTACAGTAGATAGTGAGGACAGCTGAGAAGATCATTGGGGCCTCTCTCCTCTCCATCATGGACATTTACACCACAGACACACATATCTCACACTCACACACAAACATCTACCACATACGGATCCCTTTTTCATGCTCCCACCCTGTAACAGAATACTTTGCCACCTACATACTATATACTACTCCAGTACTGTTTACATCTACCCCGGTAACTTCTCTGTTCATATATGTATAAGCATATGAGCACACTGCAGCTGTATACAGCTATATACACATATCCCTACCACACACTCCTAGTAATAAGTCCACTGTCCAGTTTAGAATATCTGAAACATGAAATGCCATATTTCAAAGGCAGACTGGAAGGCAGGAATGCACTCAGTCATGTCTGAAACTGAGTTTAGTAATCTAGCCTTCCTTTTTGTCGAGCAAAAATATTTTCAGCTAATGACAACACAACCAAAACCTCATATTTAGCCATGAGCTGATAACTCGGCAATGTCAGAGCTCAATTTTTTTCTTTTGTTTCAGATACAGAGACCTTCTCAGACACAGAGACCTTTTAAGTAATTTAAGTAAGTGTTGGTACAGGAATGTAGGCTGTGTCTGAAACATAATCAATGCTGTCTGCTTAGGCAGTAATCAAAGGCCCAATCTCATTTGCTTTTTGTGTTGAAAAAGTGCAGAGACACAAATCTCATTTGCAACCCGCTTTTTTCAACAGAGTTACAAGGGAAAGGGATGAAAACCTCTTTATGTACCTGATACAGATATATAGCAGTGAAGCTCTAAAGTTCAGCAAAATAGCTGCTGGTTAACTAGTTAGCTTTAGGGCATTGTATGTCTTCAGAAAGGGGGCATACATTATTTATTATTTTCCAACAATCTGAAATAGCTTTTATTAGATGAAAATCTTTTAATAGCTTTGATTTGATTTGATTTTTCTGTTGCACATTAAATGCTGCAGCCTCTGTCATCTGTTGCACCATTTAAGGTGGAAAGATAAAGTTGGGTTAGCTAGCTAGCTCGCTACTGAGATGAACTACTAGCAATTTTTATACCTGTTATAAAGAAATTGGTCAGAAAATCATTATAACTACACATTAAACTATTCTTATAAAGTGGTTATTGTCATTTTTAACAAGGAAAACTCTCATATTTGTGAGTTTCTTTGGTTGCTTGTGCCGCCATCTTGCCAGAGGTGTGCGAGAGGAAGAATCCACATAGCATAAACAAATAGCAGGTAAACAATCTTATTAATTTAGAAGCGTAATTACAGTGAAAAGTCATGGATTAGCTAGAAGAGGGGCCAGCAGTGCATGATGGGATTGAGAAGACACTGTGCTCTGCTGCCTCTCCTCCCTGCTGTCTCTGCAAACATACATAGGATTGCTTACTGTTCTTTATGCCAGTCGTTTTACAATGTGTTACATTTGTTATTCACATTTATTTTAGCTAAATGTTTTACTGCTGACAAGAGTTTTAATAGCTGAATCTTAGCTATTTGGCTAGTTGACAGTACTCAGGCAATGTTATGCTGCACGTATTGCTGCCATAGAATTGCGCCTTAAATGCGATTTGGTTGTAGGTACCTTTATCACAATGCTGCCTCTGAAGTACTGACTTAAAAGGCAGCATAGAGACCATGGCATTGATGTAGCTGCTTTCCATTTCAGACACAGCCATAGTCTGTATTGTGTTGTTCTGTGTTGCTCTGTGTTTCTGGAGAAATATAATTTTGTTCCACTGTGTACTTATACACATATGAAATCACAGTAGAGGCCTCCTTACTTGACTTGAAAAATAACACAATTGACATGTTGTTGATTGGCATGGCAACCCAGCACAATGGCTCATTGTCTTTATCCTCCAGTGTCTGCTTCATGCAGCTTCAGGTGGGTCATTACTTCACCATGTAAAAATCTGTGGAATCTGATGTCACTGTTTTGTGAGAAAGTTTGGCCTTCAGCTTTGCTGCATGTCAATCAAAAGCTAATCTTAGCCAAAAGCAAGTGGAAGTATTTGCAGCTGGAAATCGCAGAATGTAGCACAGAGATTTACAGTCTCTGATACATATTTGTGCATCACATGAGCTTTATGGAGAGAATCCATCTGGATGTGAAAGTGCTGTGAGGTTGTTTCTTTGTTGCAGGGTTTTGGTGGGGACATGCATTTAAAGCCGGTGTTAACTGGGGAAGCTCGCTTGATGGGATATTTCAATGCCAGGTTTATAGCCGATCTGCAACAAAAGAAAACAGAGAGGTTGGCCAGACTCTGCGTCTGCACATTCTTTTAGTGTCACAAAACCAGTAAACAAATTATATGGGAATAATGGCGAGACACATTTCTATCCTGTTCGTCAGTGATTGGATACAGTTTACTGTTACTGTTCTTTTAAACATTTGAGGTTAGTGTATTACATTCAGAATAGCAGCAGATCATTTTCTTGAAGAAGACGACCTATGAAGATTAATAGTTTGTTGTTATACATCACAGGTCCAGTAGGCCTGGTGTCATGGTGTAAAGTGCAATTTTGTACAATGCCAGATCACTTTTTTTGATGTTCATTAACATTAACAGCCCATTGTTACATTAATAAGGGCCTACAACAAGTGACCCTACCTTTTCTGAACACACACTGAGCTATGCTATTCCAGCAGGACAATGCTCGTCCACATACTGCTACCACCGCAAAGAGTTCCATGGTCTGCGCACCAACATAACTTCTACCAAAGTCTTAGACATGAACATATCCCAGGGGTCACTGCAGCATTCTTTAGCTTCTAAGGGACATGGACATTTTGGCATGTCAGTGTGATAAAGAATCCTTTGGGTAAGGATAGTGGTGTCTAAAAGTAGAATGTACGCACTCTGGACACAAAATATAAATTTTGCCACTGCTGGGAAGATGTAATCCAGAGTGAGTTTGTATTTGTTTTGTAGACGTTGCAACCCTTTGTTCCTGCTACTACCATTATAAAGAAATCTGAGTTGGTAAGAACATGTTTTTTTCTTTAACAACAAAGTTACTCTGAGATACAAGATATTGTTACTACACCCCTATGCTGGTCCACATTTCACATGGCCTCGATGACGTAACCTGGAATGACAATATCCCAAATTAAGAAAATTCCACTGAGAGATCATCATAATAATAGCTCTCCATGGCTGCCCTTTAAATAACACCTAAGTACAGCTCACACAGAAACTGCATCTCAAATCACAGCTATTATCACACACAGATTAACACTATGCAAAAGATTTCAGGAGAGTATGCTATATAAAGAAAAGACTGAAGCAGGACTGACAATCATCTTCCATTCTGAAGGTTTTTTAACTTTTTAAGAGAACAGTATGAATTATATATTTTTGGATTAACGCATAATCACTGGCATGTCTTGACATCAGTGCTTTAGACAGTATGTTATTTTATGAACTCTCTGTCATGTACTGGAAACCTGTTTGTGTTTTAGAGCTTCTGATTCCACCCACATCCAGTCCCAAGTCCTATTGAGACACTTCGGGTTGCCAGGTATGTAACACAAATGCAGCCAAACACAGGTACTGCAGTCATTGAAGTGAGCACCCAAACTGGATCTTCAGAAAGAGCATTAGCTAAAAAAAAGCATCTCTTTAAAAATCTCTGACCAGAGGTGGATTAAAATGCAAATAAATACTGAGAATGCATTTGATAGATACAGAGACAGCTTGGAGCCCAGAAAGACTACGAGAGAGATGTTAAGCTGGCTAATTTTCTGTGTTTTTTTGAGGTTTCAGTTAAAGTGATCCAGACTAGTGCTGGCTAACACTTTCACGCTACAACATGCTAACATGAACTGCTATCAGTCACTATGAAGGGGCACACTAAATTAATTCAACTAATTCCAATTCCAGAGTGCGTATTTTCTTGGCTGAGCACACCTTGATAGCAAACTTACTTTGGTTCTAATCTGGCCCAGACCAGTCACAACATCTGTAACAAATCTAGCAGACAAATTTTTGTCTCAGATGGCTTGACAAATAGTTCATATACTAGTTGCTGAGCATAATCTTGGACTTGACCTGGATGTTAACAATATCTGGCACTTTAAACAAGCAGCCATAACATTAAAACCACCTGCTTAATGTTGTGTGAATCTTGTCCTGCCAAACAGCTTCGACCTATCAAACCACAGACTCCACAACCTGCCCTGTAACACTGTATTTGGTACCAAAACATTGGTTCACGAGTTGCCTTTACTTGGACCACTTTTGGTAGGTTCTGAACAGTGCAGAACAGGAGAACTGAGAACATCTCAAAAGACCTGCCTGATTTTTAGGAGATGTTTTGACCCAGTGATCTAGCCACCACATTGTGGCCCTGGTCATATTTACTTATGTATTCACACTTGCCCAACACATTAACTTAAAGAGCTGACTATTCACTTTCTGTCTAATATGTAGGCCATTTTATCCAGATAGCTAATGTTATTTACTGTATCTGTCAGTGATTTTAATGTTCTGGCTGACTAACGTCTGTTGTTATCTGATGATTATCACTGCTGGTAACTTTAACCTGCAGAGCTTCAGCAATACAGGCCTCCCCACACATTAACCCTATACACATACATACACACACACACACACACACACACACACACACACATATTTACACCCCTGCCAAGAACAGAACAGAACAGCCTGAAACCCACAGTTGCTGAGATATTTGATGTTTCAGGACAGGCTGCACCTCTAGATAAAAATGGAGGTCTGTACAAGAAATTCATGCTATCCCACCATGTTTAATGAAGCAGCATCCCCTAGTGGCCAGTGATTCCTTCCTGCAGAAGAAGTGGAGGGATTTGGGAGGGATCAGAATTTAATAAACAACATTCCCTGCTGTGGTAAAGAGCCATTAAAGGCAAGATATCAAAGAAAAACAGAGAACAACAGAAAGACAATGCAATTTATAAACAAATCAGAGAAAGTCTTGTTTAAAAATCACCCTGACATTTCAGTGTTGAAATCCAGCCAGAAGTTGTGGGGTCTGGCCTCCAGTGTGATATTAGATACTCAGGGAGAAATAAATAGAGTGGAGCATGTGATATGTGGAGGAGTTTCCTCACTGTATCCAAGTACACACTGCAACACCTTTATAAACACTATAAACTGTTTCTGTATTGTTGTTATCAGGGAAGTTTTATTGTCCTTTATAGAACATAAACTTGGCTATAAAGTTTGCATATTAAAATATATATTTGGAACAAACTTCCAGCGGCCTGACTATTGCATCTATTAAAGCAGAGATAAGCTGCAGAGTTATTAGAGCCCACTTATTAGAGTAAGGTACATGTCACACAAGACCAAGACCAAGACCAACACTAAGACATGCATCTTTAATGTGAAACAGGTGATGCTGTATGATACAAAACATGTAGAAAGAACAACAAGTCATACAACACAAAGGCTGCAAACATTACCACTGCAAACACCTGCCGCAGTAGAATACTGAACATCTGGTGGAAATACAGATTGAACAATTTGGACCAGTGAAAAAGATCAAGCCAAGAACCTATAGGCTTACAAATCTGAAAGAGAAAGTGGAGTTGGATTGGTCACACCCTAGGAAAACCTGTCACAAACTTCACCTGACAAGCCCTGAAATGGAAAGCTCAAGGGAAAAGGAAACAAGGTCACCTCAGTAACAGCTGGAGAAGAAGTGCAAAGACACAAATGTACGAGAAGAGGCTCAACTGGGAAGAACTCAAGTGAAAAGCCGTAAACAGAGTGAAATGGAAGATATTCTTCAATGGCCTTTGCACACAAGAGGAGCAAAGGGCTTGATTGATAGATTGACCTGACACACACGTTTTGTTCTCATGACTAGGGCAAATTCACAGCTGCACTTTTTGTTCTTGTAAAATCAAACTCTGGTTCAGTTCTATAAAATCAAATTAGGTCAAATTAGGGTCATAAATAGTTTGAGCTTGTGGTTAAAAAAAGTGGTTTCGATCAGTCAAATCCTTCTAATTATGTTGCGATTAAACTGTGCAAAGATACAGAATTTGTATTTACTCCAGCATTTCTATTTATTTTAATATGTTCTGTATTTTAAGTGCAGGTCTGGTAAATGACATGCAAGCTTTAAAAAAACTAATAAAATACATATATAAAAATTTAAACAAATAGCACCTCTAAGATTAAGGGCTATGGGATGTAATTGATCTCAGTGGCACCCTCTACTGGATGGAGATGAAAAGAGCAACATGTAAATTGTAAGAAACTGATGATAAGTGGTCAGTGGTCAGTACCTATATAGTGTGCCTCTTGTGTCTGTAGCATAGTTATCTGAATTTCATACAAAACTCTATATATATTTTTTAAAAGATTTACTTTGAATTATCACATTATTGCAAATATAGAGAAATGTTAACCTTCACTTTAAAGCACTTTCAACATATTTTATACAGATTTTTTATGTGCATGTGTGTGAGGGAGGTGTTTTTATTATATTTAATATTTTATATTAGTGCATTTCAATAATGCATTTATTATAAATACGATTTGAGTATTTAGGGCCAAAGACACAGTACACTAATAATGACCCTTATAACATTCATTAAACGCTAAACATCCACTAAAGAGTTATCATGATTTTTTTTACTAGCTATTCTACACATACTGTGTGACATTCATCTGTTTACATGGGTGTATCATATACAGTGCCTAAAAAGTACTCACCCTTCTGGATGTTTCCCGCATTTATTGTTTTTAGAAACGGAATTATAGTCACTGGACATCAACACACCATCTCCATTGTGAAGCATGGTGGTAGCATGGTGATAGTTGGCCTTCCTCACTTGTCTGGAACAAATTAAACAAATGTATAGAGGGTATTTTTTCTTCTGCTCCAACCCTCCAGACATGAGTGAGTGACTGAGTACATGTGATAAGTTACTAACCACTTTAGTATTTACACACTCTGCTCTTATTGTTGTGTTTGAAATGATTAGAAGAAGACTGTCATGTTCAGGCGAAAGCCTGTAAGACTTTGTGAGTCCCGCTGTAGAACCTTACTTTGATATGCAAACGATTGGCAGCCATGTTCACCAGCTAATTGAGTGGCCCGAAATTTATTTAAAGAGAGCAGAAAATAACATATTTGATATTTTACACAATATCACTTTTTATTTTTTTTATTTTACAGTTTAATAAGTAAATAAAAAAAACTTTGTAAAAGATTTAGGTGGTCTGCATGGTCAGGGTTTTATAAAAACACATTTGGAAGCAACACAGCTTGTAAATGCATTCTGTAGTCAGCTAAGAGTCATAAAGAGAGTTGTAAAAGGCTTCTTTTAGTGATTATCTTGAGATGTCTGGTGGTAATTTAGACAAAATGTAAAAAACAAGAAAACTCATAGTTAGGTATAATGCTAAAAACTTTCATAGCAAATAAAAAGATTTTAACAGTCCTAATATGGACTGGAATGAGCCACAGGTTTTCCTTTTAGTTACTCTGAATCTAAAGTGTTTGTTTTGCGGTTTAGTTATATATAAACATAGAGAATATAAACAAAAAGACTCCAGAATCATATACAGTGCCTGTAACTAATCAAAATAACAGAAATGTTGACTGGGGTGCCCAAACCTAAAATGTTAAATGAGTGTATGAATGTAAAATAAATATGTAAAAGAAGTAAAATAACTGCTATCATCAGGTTTAAAACTTTTTCAATATGTTTTTTATTTGTCACGGCAATTAAAAATGTAGAACTGGCACATAATGTATAGATGTTTAAAAATAAAATAATAATGGATTTTATGTTTTACAAATATATATTTTAACAAACTTTACCATGTGGTATTGAATTTTTTATTGACACCTGAAGTATGATCTTAGGTTACAGACAAGATAAAAGTAAAAACAAATATTTTTGGTTAGCAGAAAACAAAGTTTTATACAATCCCATTAAATATGGTGGTCCTTCATACTGCAAAGAATTCAAACAATTACTCTTCTTTTCTCTTTGCTGTAAATTAGAAGGGTCAGTATCCTGAGCCTTTATTACTGGAGCTTCATTACTGGAGTTTCATCTCACATTCATTTTCTCTTGGACTGGAGGACTGACCAGTGCAGGAAGTACACAGCCTCTTGTACCGGTCTCTGTTCCTACCCGCCAGATGCCGACAGGGAGTCACTGAAAGTCTCTGTGATCCAACAATAACGCAGTCTGTGTGTGCCAAACCCCCTCAGAGAGAGGGGAAAGACACATGTGGTGGTTTGGCAGCGCCCAAATCAGGCCTCATCCATCACTGAAGCTAATTACTGTCTTTCAGTTTCAGACCAAATTTAGCCTTGCAGAATCTGGCCTCTTTTCTGATGATAGTATGATTTGTTTGTATTGCTGTTTTAATGACTGTTTTGGTAAAACTGTGCTGAAGTTGTAATTTCTGACGAATTTCTCAGGTCTTCTATTTCTTCCATGTTTGCAAAAAGACATATTTTCTGTTACTTTACTTTTATACTGAACAGTTTAAATGTTGTACTCAAGCAATTTAAATGTGGTTAAAGTGTACATTTTCAGCATTGTATAAAGCCTATTTTTATACAGTACCATCAACAAGTTTGGATACCTTCTCATTCAATGTTTTAAATTTTATCCTACATTGTAATTAATAATACTGAAGGCATCCTGACTATGAATGAACACAGAAGGAATCAAATAGTAAAATTAAAAATTTGAAACAAACAAAATACTATGTGAAGCTCTGTGAGCTCTTTTATGTGGTGCTGTTAAGCGGTCCTGATGAGAGCCAGTTTCATCATAGTGTTTTGATGGTCTTTTCAAGTGCACTTGCGGATACTTTAAAAAAAAAATTGAAATGAAATTGCACAGCCTGGACTGGAAACCATTATTTTATCTTTAGTTTAACAGGTTACATGTACTTGCATTAGAACTGGCTCAGGCTTAATAATAGCTGTAGACAACTCTGTTCTGTAAATCAATTCAATATGTTTCTGATCAACACAAAGCAGATATTTGACTTATTTTACAGCACACTGCTATACATCCACATGCTGTCCCATACAATTTACAAGCACATTTCTAAATGAAATTAAGTGAAGAGCCCTCAAGCTCTGTATTTGTGTCTTCCGCCCACTGCTGACATCACCAGGGCTTTGAGGATTTCTTCTGGCACCACTTCACTGCATTTGAAATGGAACACATGTGGAAACTGATCAAAAAGCTCATGAAAATGCATGCTAGCCAACCATAGACTAGCATAGGTCACCAGCAAATCCAGCATATTGTTGCCCGCAGCAAAATCCTCTTTCTCCATGTTTGTCTTTTTTTTTTTAATCAGTTAGCCTTTAAATAAACCTATAAATTGATAATATCACACAAAACCATGTAGGAAAAAGAAATACAACTTTATCAACTCCCAAAGTCATTGGTCATTGGAGTCATTGGAGAGTTTACATGGGTCCATTCGTTCTGAAATTGCAAAGACAGTGTAAAGAACAACTGGAAGATTTATAAGGTTTATATAAAAATCAGTCACACTAGCTCAAGCTGGTCAAGATGGTTAAGCTTTTTGACCAGCTTAGTTCTTGACCAGTATAATGTATGTTTTGAAACCGTTCTGAAACCAGCTACCACTAAGAGTTGGTCTTTGGATCTTTTTATAAGAAGCGTTGGCTTATTAAAAAACGACCAAAATATAAAGCATGTATAGTTTATGTTATGTTAATGGTGATGGATGTTTTACAACATTCTATTTTGGACATACAAAGATTTGTTTCAGCAGTGAGGACATAAAGAATGTTTTAATGCTGGTTTCCTAATCACCTGCACACACTGATAATGTTGGTCAACCATGGTGGGTGACCCACTAAACCAGCACCAGACCAGTTTATTATCCAGAATAATGTATGTGATTCAGCAGGGGGTACACAAAACAGCAAGGGTGCACTTTAGTACTTCACAAGTGGAAATAGGCTGCACTACTTGATGCTGGTTGCTAGGTTACCAACATAGAGCGATGTAGTTCTTGTGTCCTAAATCTTGTCTGTCTGGTCAGTTCACTAGCCACAGATAATTCTGGGTAGGAAGTAGTAATGAAGTAAAAGTGTCAATGGTTTTAAACATATCTAGTTGTGTTTAAAGTGGTATTTCTTTAGCAGAAAAGTTCTCAGCTCTCTTTTAGAACATTATAGAACGATTATGTTAATTTTTTGCTCATGTTATCATGTTGTACCATTGCAATGGAGCTTTTCAGTCAGATGCCTAGGCTGCAGAACTTGTTTTCGCTTGCTAGTGAGTTTCATACCTGGCCATCTGAGATGTGCAACTAGAGGTGCTTCTCAATACTGAGAATACTCAATAATCACAACCTTAGAATTTGGCCTAGTTTAACTTTCTGAAGGGTGGGTTTTAGAGAGACTTTGGACTGAATATTTTTGCTATACCTGCCAACCCTGGTACCTAAGAATATTGACCTAACGTAATTTTTTTTGGGTTGTATTACATCTTTTAAGATTGATAATGGAAAAACAACCTTTAAACAACATATATTTAACATTGCCTTATCCACATCGGTTAATGTGGAAATTCTTGTACCAACGGTTATTTGAAGGTTATAAATGGTTGGGGCCCAAATAAGCCTACAGTCACAAACAAAAAGTAAACACAAAGTGTTAAACAAACCAGAATATGTTTTACACTTTATATTTTTCCTAAGAAGCCACATAAAGCTATTGTTGTATAAGCTCTTATAAAATAAACTTGGAACTAGATAAGTGAACATCTGCTGAGTATTTTCACAAAAACGTGACTATTTTGAATTAAAAGCCCCAAAATGCAAAGTGTGCATTAGACCCAGCAAGACTCCCTGTGTAACAAAAAAACGAAGACCCTATAAGGGTTAATGTACCAGTGTATAAAATAAAACACAGGTTGTAGCTGTGCTGCACAAATAGTAAATTCTGTCTTCTGTGGTTATCGTTGTTTCAGTGAATTTGCCATAAAATAAGGGTTGTTTCAATGTCCTTTTGCTACCTGGCCTGGGCAATCCATAAACAGAACGTATCCACGGCATCTCAGTATCTGACACACCCGGATGCTTTAATAATGCTTATACAGTAAATATAACACATATATCAGTATTATAACGTGGAGGAATACGATGTTTTAAACAGTGGTGCTGCTGCTGGAGCGGCTGGGCTCGCCGCTCGCTGACGTCAGTCCGCGAGGGCAGGTCTCGCGCTCCCTCTCCCTCTCCCTCTCCCTCTCTCAGGTCGAGCTGGGCTCGAGCGCAGCAGCTGGAACACACTCGGTTCACGCCTACAGCGAGGACCCAACCTGCTACCGAAGCCCCCCCGTCTCTCCGTCCTTCTCCCTCTCCCCCCCGCCCCCCAGAGCCCACACTCACCACGTTACCGGTGGCTTCGCTCCTGTTATCAGTGCCGGGGCCGCTTCTTCTTCTTCTGTCTGCGGGAGATTTGCGGTGAACTAACCGGAGCCGAATGCGTTATTCTGCGCGGCGTGTGCTGCCCTCACTCCAGCAGTCCGCTACAGCGAGAAGATGGCGTCGGAAGGAGGGAAAGGGGAGCAGCCGCCTCCGGTACAAACACTGGTAACCGCTGTCCATGGAAGTGTCGAGGCGGTAAGAGAACACAGAGCTGGGATATCTTATTTACCCACCTGCCCTTTGGCCGGGTCAGTACGGGAAACCGTTAAAGCGAGGTTTTTAAAAAACGCTGGTTTGTTGCTGGTGCTCATCGTAAAATCCAGCGTTCAGTCAGCTTTAGGTTATGGGGGGGAAACGTTAACCGTGATCGCTAGCGTAACTACGCTAGCGATCTTTGTCGTTAGCTAACTAGCTAACATTACATTAAAATAGCCCTTTATTTCTTCATAATGAAAGCTAGCTAGCTATCTGTCATTGTATTCTATTTATAATACAATATTATCTACTAATACATCACACACACACAGTGTGTAGTGATGGTGTTTTTCATTCAGAGAGAGAGAGCTACGCTGTAATGTTAGTTAGGTTAGGTTAGCTGAACGTGCAGCTGCGCAGTGATTTTTTAATGGTGATTTTTGTGAAATGGGCTTTCCAGCTTTTCTTCCTCGTTAGCAATTAAATCTATGGCTCAGTAATCCCTAGTATGTAAAGTATAGACAGATGTCATTGTCTCAAAATGTCTCAAATTTTAGCTGCTGCTGTTTTCTTTTGTAGCTAGGTTAAGCTAGTTAGTTTTCACTACAATGACTGCTGCTAGTTTGTAGGTGTATCCTGAATAATGCTGAATCCTGAATAATAACTACATTAACATGACAATATGTGTTTTTGTTTGTCAGCCAGTAGAAATGTGTAGCTAAAATGAAGAGGCCGGTAGCTAACCTGCTCCCATCAGAGCTGGCGGTTTCATGTGTCTATTCTAAATGGTGACCTGTTTTAATGGAAATGAAGTGTGAGCTTCCATATTTACTGTAGGATATGTGTGTTGTGCTTTAGTGATAATGGCGAATTTTGTGGAAGGAGGTTTCCATCTTTTCATCCTCGTTAGTAACTAATATCTGTGGCTCATTAATCTTTATTATGTGAAGTATAGACAGATGTCATTGTCTTTGGTGGTTAAGCTACTTAGCACTACAGTGAACGTAATCACGTGTATCATGAATATTGCTGCACTAAACTGTTGCAAATGAAGGATGAAAGGCATACATTAACATAAATGTGTTTATCATCCAGTAAATAAACTGTAGCTAAAATGTGGAGGCTGGTAACCTGATTCCATCAGAACTGGCTGTCTCACATGTCTAGTCTAACTGTTGATTTGTCTAAATAGAAATTAAGAAATGAAACGTGAGCATCTATACTGTCTGTGTGATGTGTTTGGGATCAAAAAGACAGAGATTTTGATTGTGGTCTGTGATATCTTTATTGATCATTAGTCTATCTTTGCTTCTGATGTGAATGCATTTTATTGTGGATGATGTATTGCATGCATATTACAGCTAGCTGACCAGCCCTTCTGAAAATGAATCTACCTTCTCCCTGGAGGGGAGGGCCTGTGGAGTCTAAATATTGATGTTTTTGGTGGTTCTTCTTCAGATCATCCAGCAGTATATTGACATAGCTTTGATTATTTATTTCAATTGTTGTTTTCCTATTTCATTTAGTGGCCACATACTGTATAAGTGCATCACATATATCATGTATTGCAGATAACATGGACAGTGGCAGAGCAGGACTGCAAGAGCTAATAGATTTCCAATTTCTGTAAGTCAGCCCTGATGCTTTTAAACATATAAGCTAGATAGGAGGAATGGATACAGAGGCTGTAACAGAGAAAGCAGAAGAGAAGGCAATGGGGGGTTGGGTGGAGGGTGGATGGGGGCATGTTCACTGGAGATGTTTCTAAATCGGTCTGAATTTCAGTGACTCAGCTGACATAGTACCATGTCATCCAGCCAATCTGAGCTGTTTTAACAGCCCGAGGCTCGTTTACATTTAGCATTCAGTTGAACAGGTGCTTCGGCTGTGCTGCTTTCCTTTGGCTGCTGTGTGTCGTTATAAATCTCTGTCTCGTGGGTCCATCCGGACAGCTCTCAAGGGCTTGCAAGGGTATGGTGGGACTGCGAGCATTCGTTTGAACCCATTTACTTTCTGCGCCCAGTCAGGGCCTTCTTTTGTTGGTTCTCAGCAGGATCTCATTTCGACAAGAACACTTGAAAAACGTGTCCCATCTGGCTGGTAAAAGAATACTTACACTAAACGGTTCTTGGTTATCTCTACAACATGGCCTTGCTTGGGTCTAGCTGTTTTTTGTGTGGCCTCCTAGTGAGTATTTGTTTAATAAGGCTGTATCAGTGGATTGTTTGCAGGTCCTCCATGATGTATGTTTGGTTTGGGGTAGAGCGATGACAACAGTAGAGGCTTATAAATAAAACAGATGGCGTTTAAATGTATAGCTTGGTAGGTGATGCACAAAATCAAGACAACTGAACAACTAGACCCGTTACATAACACATTGTAGAAAATAGTATAGAGGCTAATTAATGAAAATGGTATCTTTTTGACTGTTGCCTCTGTAGTAAACAAGGATGAATAATAGAATAAAAATCTTCACAAAAATGTAGAGGTTTTCTGAGTTATAACAAGAAACAGACAGCAGTAGTACAGTTTATAGTGCTAAAGGTCACTTTATGTTTCTGCCAGTATACTCCTATTTCTAGGTTAACGTTTATTTTTTCTCCTGAGTTCTTGGAGCATTTGATGAAAAAAATCTTGATAAAAATTCAGTTTGTGTTACTGGATTTTATTGTTTCTGTACTGATGCAGGAAAATTATGTCCCTAAATTTAAGTTTAATCCGCAGTAGGTAGGAACTGTGCTTTTTAGTAATATCAGTATTTTAAATAATAAAAAAAAAAAGATCCACCTTATTTTCCTTGACAACAAGTAGGGGGCATCTTTCAGTTCTGTGTTTTGAAATTTTCAGTGGGACAGTAGATCTGCTTTTACCTCCACAAAATGCCTTTATTTTTTTGTTCTTTTACTTTTTTTTTTTTATGTTTTCCTATTTTCTTACCAATTATCAAACCTACTCATTAGGACTGACAGCACCTTAGTCTACTGTACCCAGTTTTCTGCTGGCTTTATTCAAATGTAGTTCAAATAGTTTATCCTAATATCCTAATATTCAGCCTGCTCTCTCCAAGCTAGCCCACTGGAGAACAGTAGCTCCCCAAAAGTTGTACACTAGAAGTAGGCCTGTCGCGATAATTATGTTATCGACTTATTTTTGCCAATGTCGATAACAGCTATTGAGTTTCCACGTAGGTTTGTTTACATGAGCATGTTTAGTGCAGTTTGTTTCAGAACCCAGTGTCCCAGTGTGGTTTTACTTTATTTGTTTTATTTATTTAAGATATTAAAATATTGAAAGCCCAATGTCTGTTCTTAATAATAAAACGTTAATTTCATGTTATAATGATGTAATAGTATTATTGTGCTGTGGCACATTGTCTTAAAGCTCCTTTGGGGAGTCCAGAAGCAGGAAAAAAAACATTTTCTATAGTAATAAAATGACAATATTATCATTTATCGCAATAATTTTTAGGACATTATATTGTTCTAAAAAATGTTATCGTGACAGGTCTAACTAGAAGGCAAAGCACATCATTCATGCTTTTTATTCAGTAGTGAAGTTCTGACCACACACACACACACACACACCTTGGGGTGTTCATGTTCAAGGAACTGACCTCAAGTCAAACACAATCTGATTACACCCATCATTCACTGCCCTCTCCCCCCTTCAACTGCAAGTGCCAGTAAGTCCTGTTCAAAGAGACCGACTCAGGGGTTTTCCTGGAACACAGCAATTTAGTCCCAGAATGCACTTCTTCTACACAGCCTCTTTTGCAGCAGTGGAGCATATTGATTATCCATAAAAAGGGAAAAAAAGTAGTTGAAGGCCTCATATGGGAGTATTGTAAGACTTCTTTCAAGAGTAATTAATGTTTTAAAGATTAGATTTTCTCTGTTCTGAGTGGGAGAAATCTGGAGAGGGTTGTATTTTAACCATGTTACCTGGCCTACGCTTCTGTTTCAGAAATATGGGCTTTAAATCACCACAGGTAAAAAAGGGTGCACAATTACAAATTGGACATGTAACAGGGTGGAGGTGACTATGGGTAGACATAACAGCTTTCTGCTAATCTCTGTTAATCGTCTCTTTTTTAGGGGTGTCTTAGCATGGCTAATGCTGACTTTTCCTTGGAGATGCAAATAATAAATTTTATTGACAATAAAGGTGCATCAGAAATTACATTATTTACCTTTTTTACATTATTGTTTTTTTGTCTGTTAAATCTGTTTTATGGACCACAAAATGAATGTATAAAACATCCAGGCCATTTGAATCTGACAAAGCTAGTAAACACACTAAATTTTCTTTTACAGAGAGCTCATGAAAACAGAAAACAAAATAAAAAGCTATTTTTTATTGTCTGGTTGATAACACTTGGTGCAACTCATTAAGCCTGCACATTTCCTTACTCTTACCAGATAGTTGTGTCTTCTAAGCTCAGTGCAAACTTATTCGACTGTAGTCAGGTTAGCTTTTAGTCTTGTGTCCACAAATTTCTCAGTAAGCCAGTACTTTCCCTTTTGATGTGTGTTTGGCTCCAGGATGGCAGGCAGAGATAGTGGAGTTGTCCCATTGCGGCTGGGTGTTACCACTGATACGATTTGATTCTGATTCACTAGGTTGCAATTTGATTAAATTTGATTTGCTATCAATTCTTTTAGGAATATTTCAGTTATAGTTACAGGTTTTGTTCACAAATAAAAGAGATTTTTTTAGAGAACTGATGTTGTAATGTAAGGAACACTCAATCTACCATTATTAAAAATATTTATGTTTGCATGAAGAATTAGCCCAAGACAGTTACATAATTTCTAAATTATTATTGTTTAAGTCCAGAACATACCAGTGTACAGGTAATTAAAACATACAATTGGCTTCCACACAAGACACAACTTAATGATCAGAAAAGACCTTGAAAAATGTGAGGTTTAGGGCAGAACAGGAATTACTAAGCTGTTTGCTAAACATGAGTGAGATATAAATGTACTAAAAATGAGCGACATCTTGTTTTGCTACCAGGCTCTAGTAATACTGAGTGAGAGAAGATATGACACTAGTTTTTTTTTTAAAGAAAATACAAGAGTGTTTGAGGATCACAGTTTCTCAGTAACATGAACTGAACTCTTTGTATTCAGCTATGCAAGGAAGATACAGCTTGACATTCTAAGGCCCATGAAACTGCACCTTCCAGTTTTTTAATAAGGTCATTTTATTCTGGCTAGTCCTGCTTTATTCTGGCTAGTCCTACATTTGGAAATTAATCAATCACAGTTCAATTTCTAATAAATTGTTAAATTCAGATATCAGCCAGCAATGTCATGGTCACCTTTTCTTTTTATCTCCTTAGTGGAACAAAAGTAGTGGTCTCAGCTTAGCTACAGGTCTTGTATATAATGTGAAACTTGCGATGAAGAAAGCAGAGAGCTGTTATGTTTGATTGTGGTGTATAGATTTGAGTAGGTGAAGTAGAACATGCATTCGAACAAGCCTGGCCCACTTGGAACAGAGATTGGAAGACAAATACTTCTTAACTAATAGATTAATTGACTAATTAAAAAAAATAACCGATTAATTAGTTGACTTAAAAAAATCATTAGTTCCAGCCCTAATGTCATGATAGTTAGACTGACATAATGGTGTAGTGTACAATAATTTAATTACTCCGATAAAAAATACTTTTTATTAATAATAGTTTGGGAGGTGTTTTTTTTTCCCTTACATACCTCAGACTGCTCCTTGTGTATCAGGGTGTCATTGTGCAACGGGCTCAAAATATTGGTCAAGTTCATTCTTATGCAAGGAAACACAATAGACCATATCAAAGTAAGAGAAGATTATTATGAACATTATATGAAAAGTCGATAATATGACTATAAGGCCAGGCCAAGCTGTATGCTTGCTGTTGTAGAATCTGTCATTGGTGCTGGTTTGCTAATAATGTATAACTTATTTTGAGTCATTACCATTAAATTTAGTTTTTTATCTTGTAGATGGGTGAATTGCAGTAGTGTTTCGGAAGCATTGGCTTGTGGTTGAAAAAGCTTTAGGCAGACATATACAACAGACAATTCAGCAGATCCTGTCACCTTTAAGTACTGTTTTCCTTTATAATCCCATCTGACGTTCTGGTTAGAAGATTGATGCATTTCAGTATTTCATGCTTTCACTGTAATTTGTGGGATACACCTGCCCCACCCACAGAGCACTTCAACTGCCAAGCGTGTTGGCAGCCAGGTGAAACCTGCATTACCATTTATTTGTTTCTATGTGTTTCAGAAATGTGAGCTGAACATGGATAACCTAAGCAAGCCAGAGCTCCTAACGCTCCTGAGCATCATGGAGGGAGAGCTGGAGGCCCGAGACCTGGTCATTGAGGCACTTAGGGTAAGTGAGATTCAATCTGACACTCAGCAGACTTAGTATTCCCATATACTTCTTTTACTGGCGTTAAAATATAAAGATACAGGCTGTGTTGGTATTTTCGTCGAGTTGTAAAATCCTTGATGTTAGCAGGTTTATCAGGTTCTTCTTTGGCAGATCTCCAGGCCAGTTTTACAGTCTTTTCTGGTGTATAATTTGTACTGAATGTCCTATAAGTGTAGGTGAGAATTAAAATGCGATCAATAGGGAAGCACCAAAATGAAAATGTTCGGCTGAAACCGAACAAAGTTAAACAAACATCAATCGCAACAAAGCAGACTAACCAACAAATCACAATACATTTACCTCAGTAGTGATTGATTAAATTTGTTTTTTTTTTAATCATTATAATTTTTTTGGATTGACAGTGAAAATAAATAGAGCTTATTAATGCTGTAGCTGTTCACTGAATAATTTTCTGAAGGAAAATGGCAGCTGTAGAGCTGTGAAAGCAGACTTCTCCTCTAACGTTATGGTCCAGTGTGCATCTTTGCATTCAGGACAGCATCATACTGTGGGATGAAAAGCCAAGTTATTTAAATTGAAAAGACATTTGCAATAGCAAGGTCAGAAGTGACACTATATTTTCGGGTGTTCTAGTTCAGCTTGTCCTCTTAAACTTGTAGTGGATTCCTGGGTGGCTTCACTGAGCCCATTTCTTGGCCAGCTTATTGACAGGACGACAGACGTCTTTCTCTCTGTCTCTCCCTCTTTCTCTGACAGCTGTAACTTTATTCTCTTCTGTACTTTATGCTATCCCATTCTTTCTCTACTGCTTTCCTTTTTCTACTGCTGTAATGCTTTCAATCCCACTGTCTTTATCCGGCTGTTCCCTTGGTTTCAAACTTTTCCCAGAAGGCTTCCCCCTGCAGATATCTAGTCTTTTGCGATCTGATTTGCTCTTCGTTCTTCTGCCCTCGTTCTGCCGTCAGTCACAAGCACAAAGTGTCATTTGTTCTTTCTGAGAAGCAGCAGAGAGCCTTATCAGAATCTGAATAGATAATCTATAAGATCGTCTGGACTGGTGGAATTTAATCAAATGATCATACAAATGTATATATCAAGAGGTTAATGGCACGTGCATCGTCTTGAACCATTACGGTTTGAATACTCTGTATATCTAGCGTATAAATGCTGTGGGTCCGGTGTGCTGGGTACGGGTATAGCGGGGGGAAAAAATATATAAGTATTTTTTATTGAAACATAGGCGCTTTAAACTTCCAAAGACCCGCTTCATGCTTCATTATTTTATTTGGTCTAATTAAATAAATAGGGTAAATCTGCAGCAAAGAATATTTGTTGTTAAATTCTGTGAAACTGACACCAATAAAAACATGATTCCTGGTATTTGCTTATTAATGTGTATTTTATCCTCTTCAGTAACACAGATGCTATAAAATATTTTAGAGAACTGTCTTGTGATGCATTGAGTATCGCAAAATAACAGTATCTTGAAATAATTGTTATTGTGGCCATTGTATGGGTAATAATATTGTATCGTAAGATGCATTGTGATTCCCACAGAGTCTGGCTCCACCTCTTGTCTCTGCAACTCTTGTTGTAAATCTAACATGTCAGACAACTTTGGTTTCATATCTGTTGATATGTTGGGAATAAAAGCTTCATGTCCATGCTTTCTACAGATATTTCACTTAACTATTCAGGGTTAGAGATGTGTTGACCAGTGTATGCCACAGTGTACAACCCGGAAGCTTTGGAAATTGTCCTTTCATGTATAGAGCATAAGCTTGAACATGGAAATTTAAGCATTGTGGATCAAAGTGGCTGCTCTATGCATTATTAAGAGGCCTTCGTCTGTACAATTAATTAGCGAGCTGAAAAAGCTTGCTGAGCTGTTGTATCGTTTTTCATCAGAGAGAATGGAAGGCCATAAGCAGATTAAGCGAATTGGCACTTGGTCACATGCTTGCAGCTCCTTTCATGCTTGTTTTCAGAGTCAGTGGATGATATCCAGCCAGGTCACTTGAATATGTTAGTGTTCTTTTCTAGGGCCAAGTTTATCCATGCTAATCATATGTAGGTCATATGATTCAAATTAAAAGCCTTCTCAGCACTTTCTTAATGCACATTTTTATTGATAGTTCCTAAAATTCTAAAGAAGCAGTATTACCTTGGATGTATATGTAGCGTGTGTTCTTTACCTCTCTTTACTCAAAGTAAAGAATGCACATTGTTTTTTTTTTTAGAGTAGAGATGGAGAGGCTTGTGATGAACTATACAATATCCCAAGCTGTCATGTCACTCCTATTGACTTCCTAACACTTAGTAACTCTTAACTCTTCCTTTAAAGCAACTATTGTTAAGATAAAGCAGCGATCTGGCATGTAGTGGGACAGACTGATCACTTCCTGTCCATGGCTTTGATGGCTCATCAGTAACAAGGCACCAGTGTTGCTGTGCAGCTGTGTCTCTGATCAGATAGAGCGCTTTAGCATGCCATGAATGTGTCCACTGCGACGGCCACGTGACCCAGAGATGGGGCCATCTCTAGGCCAAACTGGAAAACGGCTCTGAAATAGCCTTCCAACAGTCCTGCATGTGTATGAGTATGCATAAGTATGTCACAGTAAGTAGCAGGGAGTGCAGCCCATCATGTTTATCCCCTGAGCTAGGGATGGTTATTTTTCACTTTGTGTGTCAGACATGCTTCTAAGTTGAAATGACGCTTTTAAACTATAGGCCTGCCAGCCTTCTGCTGTTGTACTGTCTCAGCTTGGGCCTGGTTGTGGTGGCGACAGTGCCTGCATATTTATATTTACTCTATACAGATGTCACACTGTTTATACTGCACTGTTACCCACTTAAAGCTCTCAGGCAAACATGGCTTTTGTTGTAGGTCGAGCTGAATTAAGCAGATATGTCAGGGAGTGGACAGCATGGAGTGGATTATATTTTGCAGGCTCAGTCTACAAATGAGGAAAGGAGTCCTGCTGAAACCCCAGTTCAACACAGCAGACCTGATGGCTCCCAGTGTGCACTGACCCTCTCGTTTTACCCATCTTTCACTTTCTCTCTCTCTCCAGCAACGTCTGTGGCAGAAACAGGACTCATACTGTCATACTGTCACTCACTCTGGACGTTTTTACACTTGTCAAGAATGAATGAGGACTGATTGCTAGATTTATACACAGAATACACAGAATAACTCTTTCTGAACTGTTGATAAATTGCACAGTTCGATTCTGCATGTAGGTTTGCAAATGCTCAAGTGGTGAAAAACAGCACTTGCATGGCTTTTCACCATGCAGGAACTCGTCAACAAGCAGCTGTTCTCGAATGTTAACATTTGTATCTTCTTTGTATCAGATGTTATCACAAGGCAGCTTTACACAGATATTGGTCCAAGCCTCTTTTGAGTCAGCACCAAAGTGATTGTGCCAACAGTGGCAAGGAAATACTCCCTCATACTAAGAGGAAGAAACCTTGGGAGGAACCAAGACTCCTCTGGCCGTCCCTGAAAATGTAACGCAAAGTCAAAGCAGTCTCATTGCAAAATGAACAAATCACACAACCCCACACGCAGCACCAGGAGCAGATTGCTTGCACACTTGCAGCAGATTGCACTAGAGTCCACTTATAGTAAACCTCAAACCATTAAAATCAGGAGAACCAGTGATTGATACTCTGGCCCATCCCCAGGCTCAAAAACAGTTTTCAAACGTGACCAAACATACTGACCCAACAGAGCAAGGATTCCTATGTCTGAAAAAAGCCTAGTGTGAAACTGCTCTCAGAGTGTTTCTGAGTTACATGCCCTACAGCTGAACCCAGTTTTTGAAGACATTTTTGTTATATAATGTTAACACTTCATGACATCTGTCAAACACTGGCCAAACCAGCAATTTTCTGAAAAGTGACAATCGCATAGCTCTCTTTCAAATACGTCCTAGGGTACAATTCAATCTAGTTTAAGTACTGTGATGTCTGAAGTGAGGCTTGTCCCTAAGGCAGCTCCGGAGGGATGTGTCTCAGCAACTGATAATAAATGATTTCCTGTTTCAGTGATTGTTTGTGAAGGATTCTGCCAAAAAATTTGAACATAGTGTGATTGTTGTCACATATTGTCATGTGAGTCATCAGATGTAGTGGGAGGAACCTGGAGGAAGGGAAGCATTATTTAAGGTTTTATCTGGACAAGCTCTGACAGCCATTTACCGGGAGAGTCCTCTAGGTAGGAATGGTGAATGTGATGATAGCATGTGGTGGAAGTAACAAAAATGATTTGCTAAACATGGATTTGATAAAATTGTGTAAAATGTGAATTGAGAGTGAATCGATAAAAAAAAAAAATTGAAGTGTTGATTAATAAAAGTAATTGAAGAAAATCAAGACATTATTAGATCAAATGTTTTGAGGTGGCATGGTTAAATAATGGAGTTTGGTACATGGATATGAGATACTGTGAACCTTAAACCCTGCACTCTCCTTATTTAGCTGCAAATCACAAAAAATATGAACCTGTTTATAACAGTCTTGTAATAGTCTCTCACTATTATTTATTTACATATTAAAATTTACATACATTACTGTTCTTGCCCAAGTATGCAGCTGAAAAACACCACCAAATTCTTTTAGGTATCAGTATATACACAACCTGAGGTTCATATATGAACAAGACTTCAAGGATGTGACTTTGTGTGATTCTGGATAAGGCTCATTTTTGTTTAACTTTAAATACAGATATGAAAGCAACAGGAAATCGTGGGGCAGTGTTACTAGTAGTTAAATGAAAATGTCCACTAGGGGATATATGTGATGTGCGATAACGCTGTTAGATATACCAATATCCATGCAAAACCTGATAAATGATGAGGTTTTAAATTAAAGGTTTTTCATCACTTGGCTTGGCGGCACTTATTTTTCCCAGTATAAGAAGTAGTTTGACCCTGTGTAGTTTGGTGTTCATGTTCATTAATGTGAAAAAAAAGCTAAACTAAGCCTAGTGGCAGTCTGAGCCTTGGTAGCATAGTAGCCAGGAATAATTTCATCTACATTTTTTTGTTTTGATGTTAAAGTTAGGCTAACATTACTATGCTAACTTTTGACTAGACATTGATTGACATTGATTGATTCTGTTTGAGAAGTTGCTCACAAAATACGTGGATAATTTATGTATATAAATATATTGATTAAAAATATAATTTGCCTTTTTCTTCTTTAATTTAAATCACAGTTTGTATTCCCATCCCTGTGCAAAACCATTTTTACCTTGTTAGTGAAATTTTGGTAATAATTTTATCAAATCCAATGCATGTGTGACTCAAATTTCAGTTAATTTTGAAATTAACTGAATATTTTTTAACCCCTCCAGCTTGCACCCCTCATAGTTACCATGAGAGCCACCCTATTCAGGCTGCTTAGCTGTGCAAGGCTGAGCACAGGCTGTAGGTAGGCATCATGTTGAAGTGCTGTGACAGCTGGCTTCTGGCCAGAGGAAGGCCAGTCCTGCTGACCCAACAGCCACTGCTTTACCAGGCCCCCTGTGTGGTAGATTAGGCTAATTATGTGGAAGAGTTGTCTTAACCCTTTCCTCTTGTTAACCTTACCCAGCTCAGCCTCATAGTTTTATCTTTGGTATGTTTAAACAAAAGGATGCATGGTGGGGCCACATTATTGTTTATGACCCTCTGGACCTCTGCAGGCAGTAAGTGGAAAACCGTATCATATGATATGCCACATTTTTTTTTTTTTTGACATCCTGGCTTTTTAGAAATGACTGGAATATGAATCAGGTAAGCTCTTAAAATGGCAGTAGTATATGGGCCAGCATTTTCTTGTGGAAGTAGTGCACCAGAGTGTGTGTTCAGAAGAAGTAGGGACACTGGTTGCAGGACTTCATTAACATAAGATTGAGATTTCGAAGTGCCTGTAATTAAGACCAAAAGTTATCTGGCATTGTACGATGCTTACAAATATGGTTTCGTTGGTTGTGTAAAGCACTGCCATTCTGAGTCACTCAATTGCAGTTTGGCATGACTATCAACCAAGTTTCTTCCCTGCTGGTTAAAACATTTTGGACGATGAGTGCAGTTCAGAACATTTATAGGTGAGTGTTTTATGGCAGATCACTGCACTAGTGGTGTGAAGCACCAAGTCTAGTGGAGGTGCCTTCTCAAATGAAGTCACCCTGCTTTCTAAGAGAGGAATTCAAATCTGAAAGTCTTCCTGAGAGTCTCCCTGGCTGAACAACGAAGATAAAAACAGCTCTGCTGACAGCTTTCAGCCCAGCATGCATCACAGCATATTTTGACAGCATACTTCTTCCGTTCTTGATGTATGAACCTACAGAGGCTGCTTTGTTCTCACCCGAGCACCATGGGACGAGTTATGATCCCATGTCACAGTGCACCCAGCCAGAGCACTGCTCTGCAGATCTTGGCTTGCTCTGTATTTCTTGAAGGAAAGCAAAGAAATGGAAATGGCCTGTAAAGTACCATGAAAACGTCCACAGAAATAATATAATGCTTGATATCCTACTATCCAAATCGTTTCACCCTAGGCTGTTAGTGTTCTGTATGATCTGCATAGTAAAAAATATATTTCTTGGTACGTTTCGAAATGTATACCCGTCTATGTATTTTTTTCAAAGTATAGTTATTTATTATTCTTATTTCTCCCATATATATGAATCTAATAGATGACAATCTTTTATGTTAAATGTTTCATCAATGTAATGTCTGTGATATTACTAAATATATCTGTTTATTATCTTTTTATGTGTGTTCATTTAGTAGACAGTAGCTCTAAAAGATAAATGTCTTTTTGTATCATCATGGTGCAAATCCATTTATCCAACTAGCATGTCTATACATTTTTATACAGGTTTGCTAACTCCGCTGACAGCATACAACAACTACACTCAGACTTCTGCTTTTTTAAGTAAGTGGCATTGTTCACCTTGGGTTCACTGTTAGCATGAAATCCTTGTTTTTTTGACCTCTTATATTCGTTGCCATATGGAGTGCCGCAGGCAAAATCGTCTTGCATCTCCTCTGTAGACTCTCTCTGTACTGTTGGACTTGGTTCTTGCATAGGTGATCATAGTGTTTGGTGGTAAAAGAGGTGGTGTGAGGCTGAAGTGGTGGCTCATCTGAGGGGTGGCTTGCAAAGTAGGGGTTTCTGGTGTTGTATTTGCTTTTCATACACAAATCTAGGGCTCTAAGATAAACTGTATTTTTATCATCATTAAAATAAGAGTTGCAAGAACATTATGAATAACAGCAATTTCAAAGTGCATAACCTACATACAGCAACAGAAATTGCTCTTCACAATGCAGGCTGTGCTGAAGGCAGAGCAAGGAGGAGATCCACAGTGAACTACACACTGAACTACTTCTTAACCTGGAAAAAATGAGTGCAGCCAAACCAAGTCCTACAAAAACTTTAAGAAGCTTAAACTAACTTAGAATCTTAATCTATCACATTCTACATTGTGTTTTTGTCCATATTGTGCGTCCTTACTCAAATCAAATCGCTATGATAGAAGTAACTCCTGACTTAGGTACGAGCTCCTTGCTTGTTTGTACTGGTTGTTCGGAATCTTCTGTCTGTTTGGACATATATTGTACTTACCTGGATTGATACTTTCTGTTTGTAACATCATCAAAGCAACTGCCCTAATTCTGATTTCTTAATTTGGATGTTTTTCTTTTTTTAGAGTCAGTAGCACGATCAAACAGGACCCTACAGATAAAAATATCAACACATTTCAAAAGTAAATTGAAGGGACTTTCAAAAGTTGAAAAAAAAATGGGTCACACCTCTTGGCCAGTAGTTCTGGTTACAAAAGACAAAATTGCATATCTGTATCTTGAAATAAGAAGCCATGTCCTGTTCTAACATAACAAACAACTTAAAGCTCTGAAACCCTCAGTGCCTCAAAGCCAGCAAGGCAGTCCAAAACGAATCAGCTGTTTTGTAGAGCCGAGTTCATTAAATGTCAGTGTTGCTCAGGCCAGGCTGTTTGTCATTGAAAGCTGGAGTGGGCTTGCTCTAAGCCAAGTGTGTTTTACAGCTCTGGGTTGTTGCCAGTCTCTTTCCTCATCTGTCCTGGTTGTGTTTCACCAGCCCTTCTGTTGTTTGCAGACTTGTTTTCATTAAATTTCTTTTCTGTTCTTTTAATAGAGGTGGTATGCTATTTAGAGGTCCTCTGACACAGGCTGTAGCACATCGACAAAGCAGCAGGTCTGTGCCCACTGCTTCAGCATAACCTTGGTGACCTTTGCATTGCTTTGCAGGAAGCGGGTGGAAGACAACAGTATGGTGTGACTGCAGTCATGGGCTGGAATTGTCCTTTATTATTATTTTAAGCACCTTGTGAAATCCTGGTATTTTGAAGAAATGTGGCCTATTATTTATCATGCTGTGAGGACTGGATTTGTGTGAGGACATAGATATATGACTTTACCTACCTGTGAAAAGTGAAGCCATGCTAGCCAGTAAGTGTACAATTGTGAACGATACAATTGCAGTAAATTTTTTTGAATCCTGCTAACATGCTGTCAAAAGCATTAAGCTCACTCTGACAGGATTTCAGAAAGGTTTGAGTTGTCTATAACACTGGAAACAGTTTACATTCAGGAAGGTGAACCTGGAAGAAATGTTGTTGCTCTTCCTGAAAGTGGGTGTGTCCTACAAAAGTGTAGGGATCTCAAACACATGACCCAGATGTCCTTTGAGACAGATGAGGATCTGAAAGCATCTCTTGCATATAAGAATGACTGTATTTGCAAGTGTAACATTTGAAAAATATTCAATAACTGTGGTGTTTATAATAGGTTACCCTGAACCTCCTACATGAACCAGTTTTTTCACTGATGGACAACTGATTTCAAAATTTAATCAGGATGACCTATCAAAAGGGTGTCCAAACGTTTTCAAAGGGGCCAGTCTCCCTTTCTACAAATATTATTCTTAAAGTGTTCTAAATATTGCATCCAAAATGTAAAAACATACAAAATATGTATTATTTATTATTAAATTTAATGTTTAAAGCTCACCTTCCGCGAAAATCCGATTTTTCTTGTTTTTTGTGGAATACAGTAGGTCTCTCCGAGTTGAATGTGTACACCTGCACATTAAACTGTTTTGCAGCCCCCATTGTCTGCAGGAGCTAAGCAAAGAAATCCCCCCTCACCCCCTCCGAAAAACGGGTGAATTTTGAATTATCTTTCTGCCTACGTAGGCAGAAACTCACAGACCAGCCCACCTTGGCTCAAGAAACTCCCAGAGGCGGAGCTGAAGCGACGCAACATCACCGCTCATCAGTTAGGAGGTGGGAGGCAGTGAGCGGCAGAGCGGTGGAGGGGCGTCGCAGTGCTCCTAGCCAATCAGAGGAGAGATATTTGCATGCTGTTTGCATGTATGAATATTCATGAGCAAAGCTGGAATCCGGTCATTTTGGACACACCCCTAAAACAGTCCATTAAAAAAGAGCTATACAGAGACACCTGAGCACTTTTTTTTACAAAAACGGCTCACATGTCATTCATTCATACTAGAGACCACAACTAGACATTTTAAAATGAAAGAAAAAACAACGGAAGGTGACCTTTAAAGTGCAACGCTAACAAATATCAAAAGAGTAACTTTTTGCTGCCATTACTAAATGTTCTGTAAATTCATCTGCAGCCCAGCCAGAGGTCACAGTTCATTCATGCCAGGTGTAGCAAATATATAGAGAATATATACAGTATGTTTGTATGGAAGGTTTATATGGGCTACGGTGCTGCAAATTGGTTGATTTGCGTGTTGCTGGTGTATTCGTATTACAGTGTATGAAGGCTCCCAAAATCCCATTTATTTCTGTAATAAAAAAATCTGCAAAAATCTCTTGCAGCAATTATTGAAATCAACTGGAGTTGAAATGATGTTCTTATCTAGAAAACTGCTGGACAAATAATAGGCAGAAAAAAATTAAAGAACACATTTTTTTTCAATGTACAACGTCTTATCTATTATATTTAAAGTCACTGTTTAACCCTATAATAACCCTATAATAAAATATGTAGTTTACTGAAGTGATGAGATTTGTTTAAACAAATCCAGTTCTTCTCATTTCAGACTATGTGTCCAGCATCAGTGTTTTATCTGTGTGTTCGTGGTTGTAGTACTGTGTGTCAGGACAGATTTTGTGGAATGGCTTGCTCTGTGGAGTCCCACACTGAAATGTAGTTCATTTGAGAGGGTCATTAAAATAGGCCACTAGCATCATTAGCCCGGGCCAATTTTAGCCTTGCAGCAGTGCCTGTCGCTCTAATGCAGGAAACAACCTGAAACCTTTTCAGCTCCCTTTTTCTACAACCTAAAGTGAAGAAAGCCCCTCCTGCTTAGCAGCGCTAAATAATTCAGATATATATGTCTTTCTTATATAATGGCAGGCCTATAAATAGATTCTGCCTGCGGCCTTAGAGACTGCACGTGTGAGGAAGGGGGATTTGATTGAAGATGGTCTGTATTTCTACTGGAAAAAAGAAAAGAAACCAGAGTTGTGGAATATTATTGGAGGAGGCTGTTCCGAGGCTATCCCACACGGAGTCATTAACCAAAGTAAATGTTTGACAATGAGCTGATCAGCTTCACATATACCCACAGTATACTTAGCAGACACTTGTCAGAGACTAATCTTATTGTAGCATGCAGGAGTTACTTCCTTATTCCTCTGCCCCTGACAGTTCCCCGTGTGTAAACTTTAAAACCCTTTATCAGAGTAGACTCATGGGTATAACTTGGTTCTGATAAATGTTGGCGACATGGATGTAGGCCAGGAGGGAAATGAATATATAGCATGCATGATCAGTGAAAAGTCTTGGGATGGTGCTGTTTTAGTATAGACAGTTAATGTTAAATGTAAGCAGCACCATGAAAAAGTTTGAAACTCCGATGGTTGAAATCCCAGGGTATCTCACAATATAGTAATATATCACAAGACGATTATCTAGGATACTTCATAGTAGTGCTGGACGATATGGCCAAAATTCATATCACGATATATTCCTTAATTTCGGTCGATACGATATAATTTCGATATCGATATAAATACTTAGAAGGCCACAGAAAACTGCGAAGAATCCCTGCAATGGAAATATGTACCTACTACTGTCTGAAAATTTAATTTAAGTCTTTGAAACCTCCTTTCACGAAAACATTATAATACTTAAGAAATAAAAAATAGTCAAGATAAATCAATGCTCAATTTTATTTGCATATAGCAAAATAAAAACATGACATCCCTGTCAAACATAAGCCTATATAACTATTACCAATAAAAATAACTTTAAATTAGGACAGAAGCAGAGCTTCTTATTCTTTTGTAAACAAATTTAACAGATCAAAACAAAAGTGTTTCAACTAGGATAAAGAATAAAAGAAGCCTTTATATACATAAAAGCAGCAAGATTTTCCCGTCAAATAAACAAACCTATAGGCTTTATCAACTATAAATAACTTAGTTACAATATAAGCTACAAAAGTGCTTCAGCCAAAATACAACTCTTTATAAACATAAAAGGAACATGATATCCCCGTCAAATAAACAAACCTAAAGGATTCATAAACTTTAAATAACTTAAATAACTTACAACATACGCTATAAAAGTGATTCAGCCAGTATAAGGAAAATATTGTATGTAGTGGAACTGATTGAGGTGGTGGAACAGATTAGATGTTTTAACGTTACCGCTGCTAACCTGCTCCACTCTCCGGCACAATTTGCAGCAAACTGAAGTTTAGCAGACCTTCGAGAGTTGAACCAAATCCTCACCACTGAATTAGACCTCCCTCCTTCAATTGATCACTTGTGGAAGCGGCAGGGGCATTCATTTTGCATCAAAAATGTCCCGTGCTGGGAGCCAAGAGGACCCGCGGCTGACCGAGAGGACCCGCGACTGACCGCTGACCGAGCGGACCCGTGGGCGGACCGAGCGGACCCGAGGCTAGGCTAGGCTTTGCTCGGCTTGGTTCCGCTCCGTTCCACTCCAGCGCGGAACATTTCAGATGCAAACCGAGCCTACCTTAGCCTTGGATCCGCTCGTCCCGGCTCCGTTTGGCTCCAGCGCGAGGCATTTTAGATGCGTAGCGGACCCGAGCCTAGCCTAGCCTAGCCTAGCCTAGCCTATCTGGCTACGTGCCTATGTGATTACATCATCACGCACAGAGATAGTCCAGCTACGGAGGCTGATTGTGTTCAGCTGTGTGGCGAGCTGACGCCAGTAAAACGCCTGTCCGTGACAGATTCTGTAAATAATACATATCGATATACCACAAAAATGATATCACCGTTATTGAAACATTTCTTATCGCGATAAATACCGATATCGAATTATTGTCCAGGCCTACTTCATAGCATGTGTTACTGAAGAGGATAAAATACTTCTAAATAATATACTTCTAAATTGCAGGAGTTATGAATTTATTGGTGTCAGTTTCACAGAATTTGACAACCAATATTCCTCACCACAGGTTCACCCTGTTTGATTGGCTTAACCATGCTTGAAAGCAGGCCGTGGTACACAGCACCTACAAGATGGTTTAAAACCACTTTGAGTTATGTTTAAACTGGTAGATTTCAATAATCCTTGTATCTTATTCAGTAAATTTATTGGCTGGAAGCAAAGTAAAAATCTGAATCTAGCCTTAAACTTTCAAGTGTAAATGACAAAAAGTAGTGATTGGTTTGGTTTGGTTTCACATAGGCAGAAACCTAAACACACCAAAATACGCACCAATAAACCACACAAGCACATTGTCCCCTCTGATTGGCCAGAGCTGTCTGGCGTGGAAGCAAGAAAGTAAATAAAGTGAGAGGATTCTGTGTTGCAGTGGGTATATCTGTGCAGTGAGAAGCTGCTTTAATACAGAACGTTGAAAATTTGCCGCTGTGCTTTTAAACACATTGTTCTCAATGGGACGTGCAGCACAGATGTCTGCGTAGCAAACAGTGGCACATCTGCAAGCAGTGAACGCAGCACATACTGCAAATATAAACAGCATGGAGCGGCAGAGAGTGTTTGTCCATAGCACTATATTATCTGGCTAATATTAGATTATACTGTGCCTTATCAGCAGTTTAGCTTAATTGTATATTTGATATAAGGTGTATATTTGATAACTGATTCGGCTCGAGAAACCTGACTTTATTCCAGGTAAACGATTTAAGCTACACAGGCTTTGCCAAACTAAAATCTGTTTGTTTCTCTTTGCAAGTTTCACTGGCATGTAACTTAATTAACACAGCTGCAGTAATTTATGACAAAAACTGCACTGCTTAAGTACATTCATAATTAGAGTAGCACTACTGAGGTAGCTATCTAGAAAAATGTATTGAAAATCTGCTAAATTTGTTAAAAATGTCAAATTTAATGAAAACCTGTACTGTATTTTGCCTTCAGCTAAATGTTTTATTTTGTTTCCTTTATGACCGAAATTTTTATTTTGTTGTATTCTTAATGTAAACACATTGATTGGATTTGTTGAGAAACCCTGGAGTTCCACAAGTTATATTAAGCACATTGTATAAAAATTACAAACATCTATCTCTGATCATGTCAGTCATCTCTGCACATACACACTGTATGAACACAACAGCATTGTGTGTTAATGGTGAAAAATGACTGATGGCAGTTCTTTACTCAGTCTGTGTAGCATTTGTATGAAGTATATAGAGACCAAAGTATGTGGAGTGCCCAAATCCCACAGGTGTCCCCGGCATCCCCAGCGTTCAGTCTGTGTGCAGATGCTGAGCTTTTGACAGAATGTAGAGTCAGTTATTGGGCTCTTGTTTGGTTGGTGTGGTGCTTTTGTGCTGCTTGTTACAAAAGCCAGTGAGTGTGCCACTGTGCCCTGTTTATGTAAGTGCTGCTTGCGGGGGCCTATTTGAATGTCAGAATCATGTAGCTTCTACTCTGGCAGGCGAGCAGAGGGAATAAAGGAGTGATGGGATGAAATGATTCACTCGCTTTCCTTTAGACTTTGCCATCACAGCCATTCATTTACATAACATTTTACAGTGTGAACCCTTTGCTGGTGTGTGTGTGTGTGTTAGATAGAAAACAACAGCTCTTATATATTTTAGTCATATACCAATGGAAGCATTGACCCTTGTCTTTGTGGCTCAACCAATCAGACGGGCCCAGTAAGATTGAATCATTGTATAAGTTGCTGAAGACTTGTGTATGTCAGTGTGTGTTGTGTTTTGCTGCTACAGTTGTATGTGTTGAAATTCGTTATCTTTTCTCAATCCTTGCTAAAGTGCTGAAGTCCTGTTTGCCATAATTCACTTTTTATGAAATTATTTTTTTTTCCCTCACTGTCCTTCACACTGAATAGGCCTGGCACTGAAGCCCTTCACCTCAGCTTTGATAATCATCTTCCTTTTATGCATTTTGACAGAAGCTCTGTCTAGTTTTTGCATCAGCGAGTTACTTTTGATGTCACAGGTTTGGACAGTTCTCTTGGCTAGACTAGTGGTTGATGATTAGTACCTCCCATAGCCCTCAGCACTGCACACACACCACTTATCAATTTGATTAATGTGAAATTTGACACAACTTAATATTTGTAATAATTGTTGTCCTCCTCAGTTTTCACAGATCTGTATTGGTTGAGATTTCTGACATTGTTACTAATGTAAGCTGTAATCACAACACTAGCAGGCAGGTCAGCATGCTCAGTAGATGTTTTACAGTTTGACAGTTTGCATTTTCATTCCAATCTCTTTTTGTTTAATAGCTAGTCATCATACTAAGTGTTAGTGTGTGATATATGGTTACTATATATGTGGTTTATTGTTTGCAAAATTATAGTCATATAAACACTTTCCTATAAACAAATTTATCTCATATTGATGTGGTGCTATAAGAAGTCAAGTGTATTCACTGCCCAATAGTTCCTTATAATGAGAGCCTGTGAGTTTATCGGTCACTACATGTGTTATGGCGTTCACATCTATAGCTGAATTTAACATCTCTCTGAAGATGGATCACTGACAGAAGGTCGAAGTAAATACTGGCAAAGCAAAAGAGCAGGTTTTTCATGAGCTTTTCTCAGGAAAATGTACTCATACCTTTTCTAAAATAATGTTAATATTTTTTTCAATATGTTCTATAAATTAGTTTATTTGAATTAGCAACAAAATTAAGTGGAAATTATACTAAATTACATTATCTTTTTAACAATTTTTTATTTTTTTATTTTTTTTTTTATTTAATATTTTATTACATTTTTTAACCTTTTAAACATTTAGCAAAGTACGAAACTGAATACAAAGTTACGAAAAATACTAAATCACATTACAATTGTACTGTAAATGGCAGTATTTGTTCGTATAAACAAAGTTTTAGGTAAAAATGAGCTACTAGTAGTTATCTGTCTTCTGATCTACTCTAAAATTGTTTTGCTTTAAATGACTGAGCTGTGCTTTGAAGAGTTTTTTATTGATTCATCTCAATTTGAGTCCTTGTTTTCAATTGACTTAAAGCCTTTTATAGGTAGTATATAGAACAATAATATCATGATCCAGTTGACTTTAATAAAGTAAATGTGAACATTACGAAGTCTATACTACATCCTACATTTCCTCTAAATTATTTAATTACTATATGTGTCAACTGGGTTAGCTTCTAATTTCACTTAATTTGTAATTCTTAACGCCCACCAATTCCTTTCAAGTTCACTAATGTTTATCAAAGACGTCTTTCCACTCACTGGAATTTGCCAAGGGGCAAAATTTAAGAACATTGAGAACAACTGCTCTTAGTTAGTGAGTTTTTAACCTCTGAGCATCTTTGTTCAAGTACTCCAAAATAACTCACAAAAAGTTTTAAACAAGGTTGTTGTTAAGACTTGTTGAGGGCATATGCAACAAAGTAAATACAGGAAGAAGGTCCTGTGTTCTGGACTAGTCATGTTCTGTCAGGGATTACCTTTTTTATAGCTGTAGCAAATAATTAGGTGATATTCCAGATTAAACTGCGCTTGCAAGTGCTTATGTTAACTTAATATAACTCAATATAAGTAAACAGGCAATCATGTTTTTTTTAACCATGCACAAACGAAACCCTCTGTGCATCTCTAATGAACGAAGAAGTGACTGTCCAATCCACACCATGACTAACCATGAAACTGTGAACCCAGTGCTCAGTGTCAGAGATGAGGACTTTGATGGAGGAGGGTGGATGACAGATGGTATTCGGTACTGGGAGATTTCATGGGGGTGGTCTGGAGGGATTGTGGGACTGCTTGCTTGCCTGGTTGTAGTCTCCCCTAAGGGCACACCCCCTCCCATCCCTCATCCTGTCCACACGCTCACTTAAACCTTCACTGGCCTATATTTTTTGTAGAAACACAGTGTACATCCTTATCTTTATCACACACTGTCTCCATTGCTGCATTTTAGCATCTAGATTTTAGTAGATTTTGTCTACTGAATATTCTCCAGGGTCAGTGTCACTACATTTTATAGATCTGTATTTCTTCAGTTATACAGTGTTTTCAAAAGGTTGTTAGATATGTCTCTCTAGCTGATCTGCATTCCTTCTCTCTCCTTTTTGTCTGCCTGATATATTCAGCGACCTCACTTTTAGGTTAAGAGACAGGAGCAGCGGAACTTCTTGGCCCACAAAGAAGGCTCTGTGTCCGCCTAATTGAAAGGCTCCTTGTGAGAGGCTGAGGACACACTCAGAGCACAGAAAAACACTCCCTCACACACAAAAGCCTTACTCATGCCTTAACCTTTTCCAGCCCAGTTAAACTGTCTGTACCACAAGCAGGTTTTGAGAATCTGAGAGGTTTCTTTCTTTAAAATCTCTCTCTTAAACATATTTTCTCCTTATCTGCAGTGTAGTCCAGACTCCTGCTGGTCTTACAAAAATGAAACAGGAACAACACTGTTGAGGATATGAACAATGTGCTGTTATCTATCATGTACACAAAGCAGAGGGTGGGGATCTTGGACCCCTGGGTCTGTGATTAATCAGAAGAAATTTTCAGCCAATCTGTGTAGAATGTTTCATCAACTTTTTGCTGTGTGTACTGCACCTCACATACGCATTGCATTTATTTCTGCTAACTAATGATTCTCAAGGCAGCCATCATGTGTACACAAACGCATAGTATACCTCTAACGTAAGTCTGCTGGACCCTGTTCTATTTGTTTGCCTGATCTATGAAAAGCACATTGAATCTGACAATTAGAGTTCATTTTACTTTAGTACTGGATAAACAGAATGCATTAATGCTTACTTCAACACTGGATACATGGACAAGATGAATAATCACTTTTGGTGAAAGCTGCTGAAAATGTATATATATATATATATATATATATATATATGTATATATATATATTGCAATATCAGTTTCTCCCAATATCATACAATCATCCCTAAATAGGCATTCCTTTTTAGGGGTAATTCAGCGTAAGGTTTTTCATGCAACTGAGCACTACCTATTCTAATATGCATTGACAGAGACCTATGAACTACGCATTCTTCCTCTATAACAGTGACAGATTTTCCCTCCTCCCTTACCAGCTTTTATTTTAGAGTCTTATTTCTTTAAGCACTTTCTGAGCTTGACACTTTATGCTGGTGAAGCTCCGGTTTCTCTGTCATTTAATCCTGTTTTACTAAGCCAGAAACTTCCTAGGAACTTCACACAGCTTGGTTTATGCAGGCTGCTTTTGAAGGATGACCTTAGATGTCTATTAAAATATAAGAAGTGTTTGCTTCTGTTTACCAACAGTGAAATCCTGGCTGTGTATTGTCCTCTAATTTGCTTGCTTGCTATAGCAGCTAAATACCACTGTTTACTATCCAGTTTAGTCCTTCCTATCCATACAGCTTGATTTTTCTACACCTCTCTTTACCCCCTCTCTCTGTTTGACAGCATGCCTGAACCCTAGGCCCTGCCAGTGCATGCCTGTAAAGGTTAATGCTAATAATACACAAGACCTGGCCAATGCTGGTAAATACAGGCCACTATTGAAGTCCCACTGACAGTGTGGCCCCCAGAGGATGCCCAGATGGCCCCAGCAGCAGCGGCACTCCTGCTTAGCCTGTCCTCTCCGCAGCGTCTTATAACCACATTAGTCAATCTGATGAACTGTTCGCCGGTAGGATTATGATGGTGCTTTATGCTGTTACAAGCCTTTAATATGCTTGAGTAGCCTGTATTATGTCTTGATCCCACACCATGTCATCTATCATTTTGTCAAATTACGTGCTCAAAAATTCAACAATTTCCATCAGTCTGATCTACAATTAAGCTGTTTTGAAGCAATATTGATTTGGTCATATGATGCGCATCATATGATGCGCATCATGATATACGGAGTTACGATTCATACATATATGCTGCAATATAATGCAAAACTTTAAGCAAGTTTACTTAAGCAGTGTAATTTTAGCCATTAATTTATTCCACAAGTACTGTTAAGTAGCTCAGCTGACATTACCATTATGCCCTGTACTGATTGTATCTGTACCAGGTGTGATCAACAATGTTGAATGCTTTCTTTAATTTAATTATTTTAATGAACTGCTCTTCCCACACTCCCTGACTTGTACACAGAAGCACTCTGATGCGTAACTACAATTGCTATCCACGAGCACTTGATACATGAGCATCCTGGAGTTATAGTTACTTTACTTTGCTCAATGAGGAGTGCATGCAAAAATATTGGGAACTATATATTTTTTTCCAATTAATCAACTAATAAAAAAAAAATGATGAATTGATTAAACTCTAGAAACTAAAACAGTGCTCTGAAGACAGTACAAAAGTGCTATCTAATGTTCTGGATTTAAACGCAACACAAAATGAACCGCAGTCAAATCTTGGCATGTAAACTATTATTTAAAAATTATTTTAAAAAGTGTTGCAAAACTTATCATGATACTTCAGTGTAATTGCATTTTCTTATACCCCTAACATTATTCGTTTTTCTTTCATTATTTCATTGTCTTTGGATTATGTTTTAAAAAAAATCTTATTTTTAATACTTTTTTTTATATGTAATCCAGCAGTGTATGATTGGACATTGATGTGCAAGATTAAAGGCTGACCTCGTTAGCTTTGGCTTCAGCTTAAGCTTGAGCTTTAGCATTAGCATCAGCATGTGAGGAGCAGTTTTGCGGAGCCTGTTTGTAAGCAGATGAAACACAGTGGATGCTCTAGGTAGTGGTAGTGTTCTATGCTGTGAATCAGGAGCCAGATTCCTTGCCTGTTTTAAATCATTCCAGAAGATGAGGCAAAGCAGGCAGATCAGCAGCAGCAGCAGCAGCAGCAGCAACGATGAGACCGGCAGCCTCTGGACAGATGAGGTGCAGTATGAGAGAGAGAGAGAGAGAGAGAGAGAGAGAGAGAGAGAGAGAGAGAGAGAGAGCAGAGGCTCAGTGATTAGAGCACGGATTTGTGAAAGCTCGCTGGAGAGCAGCAGATGGCCGAGGTTCTCAGAGCCTGAAGTTCTGCTGTATGACACAGTACACATATTTCACACCCCACTCTTTATCTGTTTACTCTTACTGACCGACATCCCCCATCATTCACTCTCACTCGCTCGTGTACACTCTCTCTCTCCCTCATATCATTCTCTGTCTCTCTATCTCTCTGTCTTCTTCTCTTACTTATTCTCCCTTGATTATTTTCTCACTTTTTCTCTCTCGTTTATTCTTTCATTCTCTTTATACCACACACTTTCTCTCTCCCTCTCTATTCTCACTCATTTCTCTATCTCTCTATCTCTCTCTCTCTCTCTCTCTCTCTCTCTCGATTACTCTCACTATTCCTCTAACTTGCACTCTTCTCTCACTTTTTTCTCTTTCTCTTTTTAGTATACTCACCCCCTTTTCTCCTTCATGCTCATTCTGTTATACTCATTTTCAGTTGTTCTCGCTTTCTTTTTCCTGTTTTTATCTTCTATTACACTCGCTCTCTCTTGCTCCTACTTAAACTCCACCCCTTTTCTCACACCCCCTCATGCTTAATCTCAATCACTAATTCTCTCACTTGCTGTTTTTCTTTATATTACTCTCCCCCTCTTTCTTGCTCCTTCTTTTTTCTGCCTTTCATTTGCTCTCGCTCTATCACTTGCCTACTCTCTTTTCTTTCTCTCTCTCAGTCTGTTTATCTACCCCTTCTCCTCAGAGTTAATGCTGTTAGTAACAGTAGTGTGTGTATAATTGGCTAAGACTCTAATGTGTCACACTCTGTTCACTGCTTTGCTTCATCAGGATCAGATGGATTATGATTGAACATGAAAGTTGTGTTTACTTAAGCAGTGAATTTGACACACTTCTGTCACATGTTCCATCAAACACGGTTACATGCTGGACTGAGTAATTGGTAAGAAAAGGCCATTTTCAGTGTTTAGTTTTGCACATGGTCTACGTTAACAATGTGTGTAAATTAGGGCTGCCGTTATTGATAACTTTTGTATATGTCTGACAAGATAATTACATGTTTGAGTTATTGTAAAATATGTCATGATTTTAGTATGTTTTGTTGACCAGTACACAAATAAGCTGGTATATCTGCTGTTAATAATTTCAAAACAAAGTTTTGTTTATTTAAAAAGTGTAAAAACTTCTGATCCCAATGTCTAAATGTTCTTAATTACTACAAGTTTTTTGCTTTTTAACATGGCGTTATTGTGTTATTATGCTATAGTAATTACACATAGAATAGTGACGACAGAATGGCCTTAATGTTGCATAATAAGGACAGTAATGTTGTTTGTTGCAATTATGTCTGGGAGTATATTTTATCTAAAAAACAGGTAGAAATCTTAATAGCCCTGCTTCAACATTAGGTTATAGAGCGTTTATCCTGTTTAGACTTTTGTCTTTTTGGTCTTGTTTTCTGGAGTTCTTCATGTGCAACAAACAAAATATTCTTGTGATGCAAGAAACAACAAAAACTCTATTGTCACTGAATGAGTATAGAGTGAATTGCATTCTCTTTGAACCCATGCTCAATTTCATACTGGAAGCAATATTTATTGGGATTAGCAAACCATAATAGATTTAAACCACTGCATTTAACCATTCTACAGCAGTAACACACATCTTCACACTAGTGAATTGGGATAATGAAAACACATAATTAGCAACAAATAGAGAATACACTTGGAGTACTGGGCCTTAACACTGAATATTTTGATGGTTGTGTATCTTTCTGTTGACTTCCTGCCAATCCAGGGAATCAAACGGGCAACCTTCCAGTTCCAGGCATGCTTCTTTAGGCAAAGGTTGTTCCCTTTAGGCTAGAGCTGTCCCTCGTGAAGTCAGTTATGTTGAAATATTAAATATATATATATAAATAAGTAGTAATAATAATAATAATAATAATAATATAATAGTAATAATAATAATAATTAATAAATAAATATAAAATGGAAAATGTCAAATCTAGGGTAATGAAGTTTACTTATTTTTTATTTAAAAATCTATACTGTGTACAGTGTTGCAAAACACGATACTTCAATGTAATTGCATTTTCTTATACACCTAACATTATTCATTTTTCTTTTATTATTTCATTGTTTTTGGATTATGTTTTTAAAATAAATAAATAAAAAAATTCTAAATGGAAAATGTCAGATCTAGGGTCATGAAGTTTACTTTTTTTATTTTTTATTTAAAAATCTATACTGTGTACAGTGTTGCAAAACAAAAGTATATAAAAGTATGTATTCAGCATGCCCTGCAATATCTTCTGATGCCTTTCTTTTG